>NW_015386604.1:474540-504293 GCF_001527695.2 Protobothrops mucrosquamatus | reverse complement strand
GTGCTGACATGGGTGCTGTCAGGTTGGCCTGACAGGTGCCCTGAGGAGGATTTTCAACGTTTTTGGCTCAAGAGGCACGAGTTGTCCACTTTCAATGGCTGCCTCCTCTGGGGATCTAGAGTTGTGATCCCGGCCTCATTGAGGGCTAGAATCTTGCTTTCTTTACATGAGGGCCACCCTGGAATTGTCAGGATGAAGGCGCTTGCGCGCAGCCATTTGTGGTGGCCTGGCATTGATTGGGCCATCGAGGCCCAGGTACATGGATGTCATGCATGTCAGCAGTCCAGGCCTGAAATGCCCCAGGCCCCTGTGCATAGGTGGGAGGAAACACACACTCCATGGTCTAGAATACATATAGATTACGCTGGGCCCTTTCAGGGTCAATTCTTCCTGGTTGTTGTCGATAGCCATTCCAAATGGCTGGAGGTTGTGCCTGTGTCATCTACCACTGCTGCCAAGACCATTCAGGTGTTGAGAAACATTTTTGCTGCACATGGATTGCCAGATGTTCTAGTATCGGACAATGGTCCTCAATTTACTTCTACTGAGTTTCAGGGGTTTCTACAAGCCAACATGATCCGCCACGCTGCTTCAGCTCCTTTCCATCCTTCCACCAACGGTCTGGCTGAACGGATGGTCCGCGTTGCCAAGGACGCCCTCAAGAAGCTGTCTTATGGCAATTGGCATCACAGGTTGGCTGACTTTCTTCTAGCCCATCGTACCACACCGTGCACTGCCACGGGTAAGTGCCTGGCTGAACTCCATTGGGGTCGTCGGCTCGTGACTAAATTGGACAGGCTGCATCCGGAGCGTGTAGCTTCACAGGTGTCTCAGCCACACCCACCACGGGTCCTGCGTGAAGGTGATCCTGTCTGGGCCAGGAACTACGGGCCTGGACACCTCTGGGTCTCGGCTGTGGTCTGCAAGGTCTCGGGGCCTCTGTCCTACGAGGTGTCCCTGGAAGACGGCCGCGTTCTTCGCCGCCACATTGATCAACTACGTGTGAGGCAGGACTCGCCTAGGGTTCCTCCTCAGTCTCCTCTAGGGGGGGAGGAGGAATGGGAAATGCATTCTGGGAATCAGAATCAACAGCCAACAATGGTTGTGGGGGACAACACGGGTACTCAACACCCACGTTCCACAGGAGATTCAAGTAGAAATTCATGGGGCAGGGGGCAAACAGACACCCCCACACACACTCCAGCCTGGGAGTCCCATCGGAGGTATACTAACTATCCACACCTCACAAACAATACTCCTGACACGGAGAATGACTGGGAGCATACTCACAACTCACAACATACAAGAGAGCAGGCAAAACAAAGGGGGAACACGTCCTTTGCAGCAATGGCTCACAGAAGAATGTCCCCACGCATTAGGGCTAACAGGGAGGTATCCCTGGACCCTAGCAATACAGAAAGTAACCAGGAAACATGGAGATGAGTTCAGAGGGGTTGGAAAACTCCATAGGTGGTAGGTCAACCAGGTATAGTGAACAGCAGAGTCCTGACTTCTCGAGCCTAGGAGATGGGCAGGAAAGTCAAACAGAAGTCACGAGACAACCAAAGGTTAATTCACCTAGTGTGGGAAGCAACGGGAAAAACACTACAAGCTCCCCAGGTCTGAGAAGGTCGCTAAGGGTCAAAGGCCCTCCCAAATACCTTGCAGATTACGTAAGGTGAGCATGTATATATTAATAACTTGAATTAGAAGTCCAGACTGGTTGACTCTATGGAAACGGGGTTGGGGCACATCGGGTCTCTGTATGACAGAACAGCCCCACACCTTACACACACAGTGTGACATTAATACAACAGTTATTTACACAAAACCTTACTATGGTGGCATCCATGTTGGGTGCAGTATTATTTCATCTGGGGGGAGGGGTGTTGTGTCCTGAGCCTGCAAAAGCAGGCTCGGGACGTTGCAAGAATCCCGGGCATTTGCAAAAGCTGGCCGGGACCAGACTGAGTGGCGCCGGCCTTGCGCGCATGTGCAAGGCGGGAAAAGACCGCCTTGTGATTGGTTGGAATTGCCCAGGGATCAGAATAGAGGCCTGCGTGCCTCTACTCGGGTTGTTCGTAGATTGGAAGCAGAGAATAAAGACCTGTTAGAAATGCATCGTCTCGAGCGCCATTATTCTCCGAACTTAACACTGGGCTTTTATGATATTTATTTATTTATTTATTATTTAAATTTATATACCGCCCTATCTCCCTTACGGGACTCAGGGCAGTGAACAGGCAATAATAAAAATCACAGTAAATATTACATAAAAGCCTGCTCTAAAATATGAAACCCCTAACAAAACCCAATCAAAACTACGCCAGGCTGGCTGCACGGAATAGATGGGCCTTCAGGGCTCGGCGGAAGAGGCGCAGGTCCGCAATTGTACGTAGGTCGGGGGCCAGGTCATTCCAGAGGGCAGGAGCTGCCACAGAGAAGGCTCTATCCCTGGGGGTTGCCAGCCGGCATTGGCTGGCCGACGGTACCCTAAGGAGGCCCTCTCTGTGGGAGTGGACTGGTCGAAGGGAGATATTTGGTAGGAGGCGGTCTTGCAAATACCTAGGTCCATTGCCATGGAGCACTTTAAAAGTTACTAACACCTTGAAGCGCACCCGGAAGGCCATCGGCAGCCAGTGCAGCTCGCACAGGAGAGGTGTTACATGGGAGCATCTAGAGGCCCCCAAAATCCCCCGCGCAGCCGCATTCTGAACTAGCTGGAGCCTCCGGGTGCACCTCAAGGGGAGCCCCATGTAGAGAGCATTGCAATAGTCCAGGCGGGAAACAACGAGGGCTTGAGTGACCATGTGTAGGGCGTCCCGATACAGAAAGGGGCGCAACTGGCGTATCAGGCGAGCCTGATGAAAAGCCCCCCTGGCCACGGCCATCACATGATCGTCTAAAGACAGCCGAGCATCCAGGAGGACGCCCAGGTTGCTGGCCCTCTCCACGGGAGCTAATGACTCGCCCCCGATAGCCAGAGATGGAGCCAACTGGCTATGACGTGACGCCGGAAACCACAGCCACTCGGTCTTGGACAGGTTGAGTCGAAGCCTGTTCCTCCACATCCAGACTTGCACGGCCTCCAGGACATCACTTCCGCGGCATCGTTGGGGTGGTCCGGGGTGGAGATGTACAGCTGGGTGTCATCTGCGTACTGATGAAATTCCACCCCGAAACCACGGATGATCTCACCCAGTGGCTTCATATAAATGTTGAACAGGAGAGGCGAGAGGACTGACTCCTATGGTACCCCACAATGAGGCACCTCGAGGTTGACCTCTGCCCCCCTGCCAACACAAATTGCGTCCGGTCCAAGAGGTAGGAGGAGAACCACCGTAAAACGGTGCCCCCCAACCCCAACCCCCCAAGCGGTGCAACAAGATACCATGGTCGATGGTATCAAAAGCCGCTGAGAGGTCTAGCAGGACCAGGATAGAGGAACATCCTCTATCCCGGGCCCTCCAGAGATCATCAACCAATGCGACCAATGCCGTTTCCATGCTGTGCCCAGGCTGGAAGCCGGACTGGCGCGAGTCTAGATAGACAGTTTCTTCCAGGTGCTGAGGGAGCTGTCGTGCCACCACACTCTCAACAACCTTCGCAAGAAAGCGAAGGTTGGAGACAGGACGGTAGTTGGCCAAAACAGCCGAGTCCAGGGAGGGCTTCTTGAGGAGGGGCCTCACCCATGCTTCTTGAGTTGTTTTCCCCTTTAGGATTTTCATCCATGGAATCTTTCCTAGATTCTCTCTGAGTTTGTTAAAATCAGCTCTTTTGAAGTTTAAGACATTGGTTGAATTATTTTCTATTGCTTCTCTGCATTATATTGAATTCTAGCATGATGTGGTCACTTTCACCCAAGGTTCCGGCAACTTCAACTCCCTCTATCACTTCTCTATTAGTAAGAATTAGGTCCAGTATAGCTTTACTTCTAGTTCCCTCCTCTACCTTTTGGATGACAACGTTGTTGGCTAGGTTAGTTAGGAATCTGTTTGATCTCCCGCTTGTTGCAGAGTTTGTCTCCCAGCTGATATCTGGGTAGTTGAATTCTCCCATTACTACTGTGATATGCTTCCTACATACATTTGTTAACTGGTTGACAAAGAGTCCATCTATTTCTTCTGCTTGGTTGGGTAGCCTGTAGTATACCCCTATGGCAATGTCACTTTTTTCCCCCCTTTCATATTAACCCATATAGATTCTGGAGGGCTTTTATCTTTGATCATGTGTATTTCTGTAGATATGTAATATTCTCTTACATATAGTGCAACTCTCCCTCCTCTTTTTGTAGTTCTGTTTCTTTTGAACAATTTTTATCTATCCATCAGTCCATTCCAGTCATGGGTTTCATCCCACCAGGTTTGTGTAATGTCAACTATGTCATACCCACCTTTGTATACTATTGCTTCTAGTTCACCCTGTTTATTCCCCATGCTTTGAGCATTAGTATATAAACATGTAAGACATTTATGTCTGTCCATGGGTATGGTCCTGGATCTCCTGATTGTTGTTTGATTTATTATTTTTTCTCATCACTCCCTACCTCTTTGTTTGATTTGTTTTCTTGGGCTTTATGATTGGTTTTGTGTTCTAGAGATTCTAATGATTGGTCACCCTTCCCCCTCAATTTTAGTTTAAAGCCCTGATGAGAACACTATTTGTGCTCCTAGTTCCTTAACTTTATTGCCTAGTTGCTTATAGTCTCTCAGTATTGTGCTCAGGTTCTTTGTTGTGTCATTCATCCCAATGTGAAGGAGTAGGAGAGGGTAGTAATCTGTGGGCCTAATTATTTTGGTTAGGTTCTCAATAACAAGTTTGATTTTTGCTCCAGGGAGACAACATACCTCTCTGGATTGTATGTTCGGTCTCCAGATGGCTGATTTTGTTCCTTTGAGAATAGAATCTCCTATCACCAGCTCTAACCTTCTTTTTTGGGGGGGGGTTGCAGTCTGAGGTGCTTTTCTGTTTGTCTCAGGTGTGTTTGATGATGTGACTTTTTAAGGGATATTTGGTGCTGTTTCTTTGCTAGGTGTCTGCATGTTTTCTTTGAGGAGGAGGTTGTCGGTCTTTGTATTTCCATCTAGGGGGAACAATTAATTACTCAGTTTTAATGGGGCTGCTTTTGGTTGGGTTAGATTGGGAAGTAGGGGTTTATTAGATATATGCTGCTACTTCCTTCGATTGTTGTGTTTCCTTCTATGTGTGACATACCTTCATTTGTCTTCCTCCAAAGCTTTATTGGTAGGGTATAAACAGTAGGTATAAACTAGCCATTTCTATAACAAATCAATCTAATTGGTAAAACTCATGTTGAAAGAAAAATCTTCATCATTGTCCAGTCCAAGCAGGGAATAATCATAATGGAGACTGCTTTAGAAATAAGGTTGTAGTTTATTGAAGAGCAGAGCCAGACAGAAATGTGGCTCTGGGAAATCTGACCACATATAGCTGGGAGTGGTGGGTTTTTATACCTTCTTGGGCTTTTGTATTTGGAGTCATTTCCTGTTCCTGTGGCATGAACCTGAGCTTTTGAGTGTGTCCTTTTTGGTATTCTGATAGGTTAATCCTATTATGTCCTAAAGGTCATATCCTGCTTCCCTGGGGCTGTAGCTGATGGCTATGTCCTCTGTTGGATTTTTTGGATGAGGGGTTGTTGGTTCTAGGGATCTTTGTCTTTCTAATCCCATCAGCTCCATGTTTCCTGGCTACAGTCTTTCTGAAAGGATTATCAAATCTGCATTTCTAAAAGCTGGCCTGCTTGGTTTCTGCTTGGGGGAGGGAGACTTGGGGCTGTCTTTGCCTAAGATTTTTCATTTTTCCTTTGGGGAAATATAATATTCTGTCCTTTTTAATATACCCCCAAAATATTTCCTTCTCTAGGAGGGTGGGTGGATGCTGACATCCAACATCCAAAAACAAAGTTTCATTTTTTTCCACCTCAATCACAAACCCAGAACCAGTCTCCAATTAGAAACAAAAGTACTTATATACTTTTCTTTAATCAAAATGGTCAATTTAGCCATCTCTGCCAACTCCATCAGCTTCTGTAGCCATTCATCCATAGTGGGAATCGAAATGTCCTCCCATTTTTGTACATACAATAGTCTTGCTACTGTCAACATATATAAAATCAGAGTTTCAATTTTTTCCAAGTCTTTTTCCATTAAGCCTCCCCAAAAAAGTTTCTGGTTTCATTTTTAACTTTACTTTAAGAATTTTCTGTCTTAGGATATGAATCCTACTCCTATATTTCTTTGCTTTATCACATGTTCACCATAAATGAGAAAAGGTCCCTTCTTTATACCTACATTTCCAATATTCATTTGAAATACCTTTATACATTCTAGATAACTTATCTGATGTTAAATACCAGTGGTACATCATCTTATAAACTTTTTCTTTTAAATTATAATTTAATGTTAATTTTAAGCTTTTCGTCCACATATTCTCCCATTGTTCTAGCATCACATTATATCCAAAGTTCTTGCTTACTGAATCATACAATGTTTTATATGTTCACTTTCCAAATTCAGTTTCAATAATGTTTTATAAACCTTAGCAATGATATATCAAACCCATAACTCTTTTTATCTAGTTTGTTGATATATAGACCAATGACAAACATAGCCCTTTGATTCTAACTCGTCCCTCAACTTGAGAGTAGGGTCACCAGAGTTGAAAAGTATTATTTTACTGTAAGTCCACCAGTCCGGCTTCTCCACCATTTCTTTTCTAAAAAGAGCTTCCTGGGGGGGGGGGACACCCAAAGAGGGTAGTTTGTGAAAAACCTTGTTTTATATTTATTCCAAACTCTTAGTATGGCAAGTCTAGGGCAGAGGTCCCCAACCTTTTGGGCACCAGGGACCAGTTCTGTGGAGAGAGATTTTTCCATGGACCGGAGGGTGTGTGGTTTTGTTTGCTGCCTGCATCCCATGGATGGGGCTTTGCTTGTTTGTGCAGACCAGTTGCCGGTACCAGTCCACGGACCGGGGGTTGGGGACCCCTGGTCTAGGGAACTGATTGTTAAAATCAACATTAACTTTAACTTTATCATACCATAAATAACTGTGCCACCTTAATTCACGACCTTCTAAATCAAGTAGCCTCTTGTTCTGGAGGTTCACCCACTCTTTTATCCAGGCCAAACAGCATGCATCGAAGTACAATTTCAAATCTGGTAAACTCAAACCCCATCTTTCCTTAGCATCTTGTGATAGCTAATATCTAATTCTTGGTTTGTTCCCTTGCCATATGAACTTGGAAATATCCTTTTGTTGTTGTTTAAATGGAGTATCAGTTGCAAGTATTGGTAATGTCTGGAACAGAAAAGGCATGTTTGGTAAAACATTCATCTTAATTACAGAGATTCTACCCAATAGTAATAAATGCAGTTTGTCCCATCTTTGTAAGTCCTTTTTAATATCATTCCAAAGAGGCATATAGTTGTTTTGAAACAATTTTATATTTGTGTTTGTCAACATAACCCCCAAATATTTCACCTTTTTCTCGACCTTAAAACCCAACTTTTTAATTAATGTATCATTATACTGAGATGACATATTCTTAGTCAGTATTGTTGTTTTCTGTTTATTTATTTTAAAACCTGCTAGAGTCCCAAACTCATTTAACTTCCTCATCAAATATTCTATATTATTTTTTGGATCTTGCAGGAATATAACCAGATCATCAGCAAATGCCCTCAATTTGTAAGCTTCTTTCTTGGTGTTATACCCATCATTTTCACATCTTGCCTAATATCTCTATTCAGCACCAAGATAAACAGCAGAGGAGACAAGAAACCTCCTTGTCTCGTGTCCTTTTGAATTTCACATTTCATATGGCTACTTTTCAGTCTTTTAGCAATGAGTCCAATTTAGGAACAATTTGCATATTTATTAAAAAGTTAGCACATGTGTAAGTTTTTAAAGAACTATAAGCACTATAGAAATTATGTGTGTATATATGTAGATCTGATTTTTGTCTCTGGCCAGTGGCAGAATGATCTGGAAATGGGGGAGGTAGTTATAGAGCCCTTGTCATGGTCAGATCATGCACTCCTTAGGATGGATTTCCGGACCGCTTCCCCCCGCCGCACGGAGACGGAACCGCGTAGATGGTTCCGTCCCAGGCGCCTGATGGACCCGGAGAGGTTCCTGACGGAGCTTGGGCCATATCCGGAGGATCTAGTCCACGACTCGGCTGAAAATCTGGCGGCGGCCTGGGATGTGGCCGCAGCCGCAGCACTGGACCGAGTCGTGCCGTTGCGGCCTCTGACCCGACGCAGATCTCAACTANTCTTCTTCTTCTTCTTCTCCTCCTCCTCCTCCTCCTCCTCCTCTTCTTCTTCTTCTTCTTCTTCTTCTTCTCCTCCTCCTCCTCCTCCTCCTCCTCCTCCTCCTCCTCCCTGGCATTTAGGAAGCAATATGTTTCAGATGAATAGCATAACAACCAGGTTGGCAAACACCGCTGGGCAATTGCTGAAGCTCAGGGCCAGACAAAGGGGCCTGTTTGTTAACTTTCTGTTCAAGCAATCGATGGAAACAGGCAGAGGAAGAGTCATCGCTTGCAAACAGATGTAATTGCCTGGCCTGTCTTCAGGCTAATGAGGGCATGTGCAGAAGCAAGAAAGAGCAAGCGGACACCTGAACGAAAGGTGAAGCAATTATTATGCAAGCTAAGAATCACCTCTCTTGACCGTGACTTGCGGTGGGAATCTTTAAATTAAGGGAAGGCGGGGAAAAAAAAAAGATTTCAGCTCTGGATACACAAGTAGTCCTTGATTTACAACAGTTCATTTAGTGCAGGGTTTCTCAACCTTGACAATTTTAACGCATGTGGACTTCAACTCCCAGAATGCTGGCTGTGGAATTCTGGGAGTTGAATTCCACATGCCTTAAAATTGTCAAGGTTGAGAAACACTGATTTAGTGAGTGTTCAAACGGCACGGCAAAAGGGGACTTATGACCGTGGTTCAGACTTGTGACCATAGCAACATCCCCCGGGTCACGGGGATGAAAATTCAGAGGCTTGGCAACCGGCTCACATTTATGACGGTTTGCAGTGCCCCGGGATCATGGGATCCCCGTTTGCAATCTTCTGACGAGCATAGGCAAGGGGGAAGCCACTTTGATGAGATCACCCAGTTTGGTAAGAGACCTCCCTTGTCGATCAGGGCCCAGAAGGAGGGGCAATTCCTCCCGAGTGAAGTTGGCTGATGGTTTTCTCAGGCTAATTGTTGGGTTGGTGAGTCTGAGTCATGCATTTTTCATGAATCGGGGAAAAAAAATCTCTGGCATCGTTGTTTTAAGTGTCGAGAGAGCAAAACTGCAAAATCAGTCAAAATAATTGACGGCGATGCTGGGGGAAGTAATCGGGTCCCTTCCGATCAATGGATAAGGAAGCTGATTTGGTGTGAGAAATGGACCCTTCTCCCCCCCCCCAAGTAGTCCCGAAGGTGCTTTTTCAAGAGGCAACTGGACTGTCTTGGTGTTTCCTTGAAGACGTTTAGCTTCTCATCCAAGAAGCTTCTTCAGTTCTGACCGAATGGTGGGGAGTGGAAGGATTTATATTCCTTGTAAGTCATCTGGTCATTAGTACTCTTTCTGAGAGTCATTGGGGCCACTTG
Organism: Protobothrops mucrosquamatus; assembly: GCF_001527695.2. Classification (NCBI taxonomy): domain Eukaryota; kingdom Metazoa; phylum Chordata; class Lepidosauria; order Squamata; family Viperidae; genus Protobothrops; species Protobothrops mucrosquamatus. The sequence continues at coordinate 494,665 of NW_015386604.1, read as the reverse complement.
GAGGGTTATCTTTGCCCTGAGGGTCCCCTGGATAAGGTGGCTGCAGCCATTTGGCTAAGGACTGGCTGACTGCAAGAAATATAAATCCTTCCATTCTCCACCATTCAAGTGGCTGTGGCTGCCGGCGCCTCGGCATAGTCAGCTGACTCCATCGCTGACTATAGGGGGCGAAATTTTGGCTCCCTCGGAGAGGGTACGCAATCTGGGGGTCCTCCTGGACCCACGGCTGACACTGGAAGACCAGTTGTCGGCCGTGACCAGGGGGGCGTTTTATCAGGTACGCCTGATTTACCAGTTGCGGCCTTTTATTTATTATTTATTAATCCCATTTATACCCCGCCCTTCTCCCGAGGGACTCAGGGAGGCTGGACCGGGACGCCTTGCGCACAGTCACCCATGCCCTCGTCACCTCCCGCCTGGACTACTGTAATGCTCTCTACATGGGGCTTCCCTTGAGGAGCACTCGGAGGCTCCAGCTGGTCCAGAATGCGGCCGCGCGGGCGGTGTTGGGAGGGACTCGTCGCTCCCATGTAACACCGTTGCTGCACGAGCTGCACTGGCTGCCGGTAGCTTTCCGGGTGCGCTTCAAGGTGTTGGTTATCACCTTCAAAGCGCTCCATGGCATCGGACCTGGATATCTCCGAGACCGCCTTCTGCCTCAGATTACCTCCCATCGGCCGGTATGCTCCCACAGAGTGGGTCTCCTCAGGGTGCCGTCAGCCAGACAGTGCCGGCTGGCGACTCCCAGGGGGAGGGCCTTCTCGGTGGNGCTCCCACAGAGTGGGTCTCCTCAGGGTGCCGTCAGCCAGACAGTGCCGGCTGGCGACCCCCAGGGGGAGGGCCTTCTCGGTGGGAGCTCCCACCCTCTGGAACGAACTACCCCCAGAGATCCGGGTGATCCCGGATCTCCCTTCCTTCCGCCGCGCCCTTAAGACATGGCTATTTCAACTAGCAGGACTGGCCTAAGGTGAAATTTTTAGCGGGGTTTTAAAAATAATTTTAAAATAACAAAGGCCAATTTAATATTTCATTTTAATTATGTTTTTAATGATAGTATTTTGGTATTTTTGTATTTGTTTTTTATCAGGCTGTTAGCCGCCCTGAGTCCGCAAGGAGAAGGGCGGGGTAAAAATTCAATAAATAAATAAATAAATAAAGTATGTGTGTCAGAAATATTAAGATGATGGCTGGAACTGAAGTCTTGCCCGTTTAATTGTGTTGTGTGAATAAAACATGTTTAAAAAACAGTTCAGTTGCATGGTGGTAGCCATCTTCTTGTTTTCTTTCTTTTTTTTAATTAACCTTTTTTTAATTTCAGTGGATGCCTTAGGTCCCACTTGTTTCTTTTTTTTTTAAACAAATTTTATTGGTTTTTTTTCATTTTACAAACAAGTGCTTAAGAATCAATGTGGTGGCAGGGCAATCAATTGTCCACAAGCAAAGTCATATTCATAAAGTTCAGATTAAATCATTAAAAAACCCCTCTCTTTTCCCTCTAATAGCATATTATATTCAAATTAATATATTTCAATACAACTAAGTCAGTCATAACAATCCTCAATAACCTTTTATCAAAATAAATCCACAAATCCAAAGCCTGTGTTGAGCTTAACTATCTCAAATGCTATATTCCATATTTCTAATCTAAATGCATAATTAATACTTCAGGTGTCTCTCCATTGGCTTTTTCCTTAACATATTCAATAAACATTTATTAGTATCATTTCTTCTTTTATCTTATTCTTCTTGCATTACAAAGTAACTATCATTTCTAATAAAAAAAATATTAGTTCAAAACAGAAAAGAGAAAAAAAGAACAAAAAATAAGAAACAAGGACAAAACCAAGAAAAAAGAAAAATACCTTACTATTTCTATTCTATTTTATAATCTATCAATATCAAATTCCTTTAACCTCCTCCCAAAATTACTATATCCAAAACATATTAATACATAAACAAACCTCTTATTAAATTCAAACCTTTAATTAATTTTTATTCAATCTAACATCTTATTTAACTGTCTTAAGCCATAAATCAGTCCATATCTAATAAGCCTTTTATTAAATCTTATTCTAGCTTTCCTTTTATGCCAAACAGGTTTCCATAACAATGCCTCTATATCAATGAACAAGTCACTTTTTATTCCTTGTGGTGTCCTTTGTATCAAACAGAAACGTCCCCTTTTCTGTTTTAGAGACCTAGTTCCTTTGTAAATAATCTCTTGTTGTTTTAAAGAGTCAAATCTCCACGTTTGAAACTGTTGAATAGCAGGCTCAGTTATGTCCAACTTTGTAGATAATAGTTGCTTATCTAAATTACCATAATTCTCCATTCGTTGAGCTTGCCTGTCCATTTCTGTTGGTTTTAGAGTTGTAGGTGGTTTAATCACAGTCCTTTTTGGTTCCTCGGAGATCTCATCAGCATACATGTGAAGTAGAATAGAATCTTCTTTACCCTTGGTTAATCCCACTTCTGTTGTTTTTTGGTCTGTAGAATGCTCAAATAAAGTCTGAGGGTCAATTTGTAAGTTCAAAGCAGGCTTTCTGTTTTTTATTTCCATAGTAAATTATTTTATTTGCAAACATATTTCATCAGTAGCTTCATAAAGTTTTTCCAATATGAGCTTATAGTCAAGTTGAACATAGGGTTGCTCCATTTCAAAAATACTTAGGAACAGTCTGTATCATTTAGTAGAGGCTGTGTTCAAGGAACATTTAATCAGTATCCACCCCCACCAGTACAGCTGTTAATTTTCTTTGTATTTTTCCTTTTATGGTAATCTGAAAGTCAACGTCAGTCTCACCGTCAGAAAAGAGAGTTGCAATTTTAACTTTTTTCACAAGGTGTCCTCAGTTCAATGTAAAATCTTCTCCCAGAGACCAGAAATCTCATAAACAAGATCAGGAAACACAGAAAAAAGGAGAATTCAAGTCCAATAGCAGATTCAATGTTAAAAAAATTTTTTCCAAGACCCCAAAGTGAATAAAAAAAAACAAAAATAGAAAAAAAAATCACTTTAAATTAATTCAGTCCATTTAAGCTTCTTTTTCCCACACTCACAAACGCCGCCTTCTAGAGCAGGGAAATAATTTCAAAGGTGCTTTTTACAGGCACAAAAGAAAAAAGAAAACCAAGAGAGGGAGAAAAAAAGTCTTACCCAGCTCAGCCATGGTTGTTCCTGTGCTTAGATGTTCTTCTGACTTCTGGTTACAGCGGCATGGTGAACGGCCATTTTAGTGGCAGGTCTTTCCACCGTCGGCCCAAAGGAGCAATCTCGGGCCGTGGAAACAGCTGCCACTCTCCCATGGACGACGAGGACCTCCTCAGTGGTAGCCGCCCCTTCAAGGTGGCTTTTCGACCTGATTAAGGGTCTACCGGCAGCGGAAACTCAGCTGGGGAGGAGAGCAATCTCCTCACACAGCTGCGAGCGCCGCGATCCGGAACCGGAAGTCAGGTCCCACTTGTTTCTTAAACAACAGTATTCCTTTTCCTTTTCTTGTTACCTAGTTTTAGTTCCAGTTCTTTGTCTGAGAAAGTCCGTAAAGGCTCAAATCTACTTCATACTTTCTGTTATAAATAAATTCATTCCATTTCTCTGCAACCCCAAAATTAATCCTTGATATATTTTTTTAACCTTTGTGACTGTCTAACAATCCAACACTTTCTTGGCTGATTTTTGGTTTGTTTTGGAAGAAAAAGTTCTTGAGTTTTTTTTATTCTATTTTATTTTTTGGCATAAACCCTCCAGATGATGGAGAGACTTTTAACAAACTGCATCACTGTTTGGTTTGGTGGCAGCAGTGCCTCAGATAGAAGGTCCATACAGAGAGTGGTAAGGACACCTGAGAAGATTATAGGAAGCTCACTTCCCATTATTCAGGATATTGCTTATAACAGGGGTGTCAAACTGCAGGCCCGCAGGCCGGTTGCATCATATGGAGGCTGCGCCCACCCCAGCTCCGGCAATGGTGAGTTTGACACCTGTGGCTTATAAGCACTATGTGCTTAGAGCTCAAAGCATTGTTAGAGACCCCACACACCCACTTCACAGTCTGTTTCTGTTACTCCATCCTGGGAGGAGATTTAGAAGTATTTATAGCAGAACTATTATATTCTGTAACAGCTTTGTTCCTTATGCCATCTGTCTTGTAAATTTGTAGGATTCTTCTTTTTTTGCCATGCATATGTATACATTCGAACTAGGCTGTGATGTTTCTCTGTGTCATACATGTGTGCATATGTGAGTATATGCATAATTGTTGTGGAATTGAAGGACACAAGCCAGCTCTTTGGAGAAGGAAAGTTTATTATGCGCAGGTTCAGATGGCCAAAGCCAACAAAGAGATCTGAACCCCGAGGAGCGTCCAGAGTACACATATATAGGTTATACAACGTATGCATTTCCTGACCCCTCTAGGTCCCATATATGGTAATATGTTAAACATTGTGATCTCAGCATTCCTGATGGTATGGAAAAGTACCAGACAGTTGAACATTGACACAGAGATAAAAATAGTGAATTGGCTACTAAGCAAAGCAAAAACAGGATATGGGTGAAATATGGCTGAAGCAGTCAAGGACAGTGTGAGAGAGCATTATCTCCAGACTCAGCAATTTCTGGAATGCCTTGTGACTTTTTCACCTCACTCCCCCCTTTTGGAGAACAATCTACTTCTTAGGAGATTTTTCTCCATCTGTGACACTAGACTTTGCCCCTTTCATATTTTCATAATCCCACAGAGCCATGACCTGGGCCGTTGCTTTCCGTTCAGCCAACAAAGACATCCGCTTTGGCAGAGATATATTAGCGACTAGGGAAAAGAGACACTGAACCAGGCAACAGCCACCAATCAGTAGAGCAAGTAGGATTACTGCGTATTGAATGATGTTCCCAATAAGGCCCATCGGGAGCCATGACCACAGGTTGTCCCACCAGCTGCCCAAGGTATTAATCTGCAGCTCAGAAGCCACTTTATGAAGGACCTTGATTTGTTGCTTTACTACCCCTGATTGATCAGTGAGGTTAAAACAGCACATCCCCTCAAATGAATCACAACCTAGATGTTGGCAAAGCAAAAGATAATCTATGGCAGCCCTGTTCTGGAGAATTGCTTTACGTAGTTCTATGAGTTCTTGATTAATGGCCGATAACGCCACTGAAGTAGTGTTAATTGTTTTGGCCAGACTACAGGCAACAGAGTTTATATTAATATGGGCTCTTAATGCCAAAGCGGGAACGCCCACTAAAGAAATAGCCAATGCATCGTACTCAGCTGGATTTAACAGGGTGCGGGTAGAATCACAATCCTCACTTAAGGTTTCAGCTCTCCTATAGCGTGTGGTGTTAGAACCAGTAATTACTGACCTACTTGGTAAAAATGCAGTCAGTCTACTCAGACAACAAAAGGCAGAGCTCATGTTTGCAGGGATATAATTGAATGTTTCCTTTCCACATGTAAAGAACCAACCAGTTGGTAACCATATGTGGCCATAATTAGATTGAGCCGGCTGAAACGATGAACAATTCAGCTTCTCTTGGCTCATATCAACACAGATTGGCTTGGGTTTTATATTAGATTGTTCACAGCCAGTGACTTTGGCACAAGCTACACCTTCAGGTATGGCTACAATGGGTGTGTGTAATACAAGAGCATCAAGTGGTAATTGATAAGAGGCATATCCCCAAGAAGACAATGTATCATAATTAATTTGTTCTTCTTCCACATTATGTAATCGATCCCCGTGTGAATAGGCTTTTATTACAGAAGCTGGAACACACACAGGTATCAGGCACGTAGAGATTAAGTTTTCCATATCATAAGATTCAGCAAGACAAAAGTCGGTGACATTAGCTGCCTTAGCCAACCTTACCCATAGATTATACTGCATCCGTGAGGTTAAGGGGTGAGGCATCTTGAAATCCGGGGAGGACCTTTTAGCCCTTCTTCTAGTGGACGGTGTTCTCTGTGGTTTTCTAATTGTGACTCCAAACTCTACTGGGTTTACTCGCACAATACAAGTCCCCTTCCATCCAGGTTTTAACTGTGAGACTAGGGTGACTTGTTCCCATCCCCAGAATAAAGGAGGTCCACAATCCAGAGTTATGGAAGGAAGGACTCCTTTATAGGGGGCCATTTCACATATCCCCTTTCTCATGATATATCCCACAATTGGACAGGCATCCGGATTGGTAGGCTGTCTAGTGAGACACGCCTCCTTTGCAATTCTATCAAACACCCGTGGGTGCTGACAGGGATGGGGTAATACCCCATTCCAACACTCTGGAGTGAAAGCAAGAGGGGGATTACCACCACATTCACCTGTTCCAATCAGATAAGAGAATACCACTTGTGGAGCTTCCTCTGGCCTGCTCCATTGACCTAAATTGGAAACACATACATAATTACCCAGAACAAGGGAAAAAGGCAAATAATAAAACATAACAAAGATCTTCATCCTATCTTCCCCCGTGCGTAGAAAGCCAGCTTCCGGTGTGGCTCAGCAAGGGTCTTCACCACTGTGCGTAGAGGAACCTATTGCCGGTAAGGTTCCAGCAAAGTAGCTTCAGAAAGGGTTGAAATATTCTATATAAGGAAAGCATTAAGAACACAAATAATAAAGCATATACTAAATACGTTTAAAAGTGAGCTTGGTAGGAGCCATGGGTTGTGATGACACTTTCCACAAGGGATCAGCAGCTGCTTTAACCCTTGTCCAATGAATCCATGACTTCGATTCTGCAATTTTGATAGCAAGAGGGGAGGCCAGTATCACTTCATATACGGCCCTTTCCACCGATCCTCCAACTGTTCTTTTTTCCAATGTTTAACCCACACCTTATCCCCAGGTTTAAAGGAGTGACACCTGGTCACCAACTTAGGTGGAGTTTGTTCAACAACATAGTTTCTGAGCTTCTCTACTTGTCTATTCAGCTCCTGTACCATTTCCAGCGCCCACACTCCTCCCTTATGTCCCAAATCTGGCCAGCCGGCCAAGTTCCGTCACAACAAGGTAGGGGGCTGCCCAAACATTAACTCGTAGGGGGACAGTTTACATTGTCTACGAGGTGCACACCTAATAGCATATAAGGCTAAGGGCAAAGCATCTGGCCATTTCAAATGACTTTCAGCACAAATCTTAGTAATTTTCTCTTTTAGGGTGCGGTTCATTCGTTCAGCAGAACCTCCTGATTGAGGATGGAAAGCACTGTGGAACCGCCACTTGGACCCCACTGACTGGGCCACAGCCTGATTAATCTGATGTATGAATTCAGGCCCATTATCTGATGAGATAAGGGATGGGCTCCCAAACCGCGGGATCAATTCCTTCAACAATTCCTTGTGCCACCTTATCTACTCCTCTCTGGTGCCCCTTACAATGCATAACTGCAACCTTAGTTGGCATCTGTACTGCGTTAAGGAGGCGTTGAATGAGGTGTCCATGTTGTACATATTTACCCGCTGAGTCACGAAATCCCCTCTCTTTGTATACAGCCCCATGTGCATGTAATGTTAGGAAAGCATATTTACTGTCTGTCCACACATTCAAAGTTTCACCCACAGCTCTTTCCAACGCTCTAAGTAATGCCCACAATTCAGCCACCTGTGCACTGTGTTCAGGGCCCAATGGCCCACTCTCCACAACTTTATCATCATCTACTATAGCATAGCCTGAAACTCTTTTTCCCTCATGCATATAGCTGGACCCATCCGTATACCAATTGAGTTGAGCAGCCTGCAGAGGGATGTCCGACAAATCATGCCTGCTAGAGTAAACACTCTCCCAATACTTGCAAGCAATCATGTTCCATATTGATGTCTCCTGGCAACAAAGTGGCTGGATTTAGCCGATTTGAGACAATCAACTTTACTTGTGGATTTTCAATCATTAGTGCTTGATATTTAAAAAGTCTTTGATTGCTTATCCAGAGATGCCCTTTGTTATCTAAAATGGCCTGCACTGCATGGGGAGTGTGCACATTCACAGGACATGAGAAGGTCAATTTATTACAGTCCTGCAGCAGGACTGCTATAGCAGCAAGGACCTTCAAACAATGTGGCCATCCCTGTGCCACTCCATCCAATTGTTTAGACAGATACACTACCGGCCGTTGCCACTGGCCTAACTGTTGAATCAGGACCCCCAAAGCCACATTATCCCTAGTATCCACATACAGATTAAAAGCTTTTTCCAGGTTTGGTAAAGCTAAAGCCGGAGCTGACGTGAGTGCTAGCTTCACATCCCTAAAAGCCTTTTTCTGTTCTCCCTCCCAGCAAAACAACTCATGTTCACCCCCCTTTGTTGCTGCATATAATGGAGCTGCCATAAGGGCGTAATTTGGAATCCATATGCGGCAAAACCCAGCCAAGCCCAGAAAACCTCGTAACTGTCTCCGGTTTGTGGGCTCAGCTATGGCCAAAACTGCCTGCTTTCTTTCCCATCCCAAGGCTCTATGTCCATGTTCAATATCATACCCTAAATAACGCACCTTCTGTTTCACCAATTGGGCCTTTTTCCTAGACACTCTATAACCACACTGGGACAACAAACCCAACAAGGAGGCTGTATTGTCCCAACAGGTGTCTTCTGTCTGACCTGTTACCAACACATCATCTATGTATTGCAACAGGGTATCCCCCCTTTGCCGAGGCACAAAATGCTGTAAGTCCTTTCCCAAGGCAGTACCAAACAGGGTGGGTGAGTTCTTAAAACCCTGTGGCAGCCTTGTCCAAGTGTATTGTGATTTCAATCCAGTCCTAGGGTTTTCCCATTCAAAGGCAAACAAGGGTTGGCTTGCCTCATGAATTGGGATTGTGAAAAATGCGTCCTTCAGGTCTATTACAGAAAACCACGCTGCTTTAGGTGGAATCAGGCTCAATAAAGTGTATGGATTGGGCACAACAGGGTGAATGGTCACTGTCATGGAATTGATGACCCGGAGGTCTTGGACCGGGCGGTAGGACCCATCTGGCTTCCTAATGGGCAATATGGGGGTATTCCAAGGCGACTGGATAGGCACCAAAATCCCTGCCTTCAGATACCTTTGAATACTCTCATATATTGCCACTATAGCCTCATTGGAGCATGACCTCTGGCGAATATGCACAGGCGCGGCTACTGGTTTCAATTCTACGATAACTGGTGGGTGGTGGGCGGCAAAGCCCGGAGGATTATCCTCCGCCCACAACCCTGGTACTCCAAATTCCTTCCATGTCTCCTCCTGTATCTCATCCTCTAATGCTCTCACCACCATTAGCCTCCACATAGTTTCAGGCTGGTGCTTCACTTGAATCCTTTGCTGGCCTTCATCAAAAGAAATTGTGGCCCCTAGTTTGCTGAGCAGGTCCCTACCCAGCAAAGGTATCGGGCATTCAGGCATGTATAAGAATTCATGCTGGATCTTGGAGCCTTTAAACACACGTCACAGGCTGAAGCACTTGGCGTCCCAGTACTTGTCCTGTTACACCTTGAACCTGTATACAGTGGGGACCTGGGACAGCAACTTGGCTATTTACAACAGACCTCCCTGCACCAGTATCCACCAAAAAAGTTGTCTGCTGACCCCCTACATCCATAGTAACCAAAGGCTCAGGGGGGGGTCTCCTCTAAGCCTGAGCCTGGTCCCCGTCAATCTGTCCATCCAGTCCCTGCCAATCCAATCCCCTCTATCTCTCTCCTTTCAACAAAACCTCCTCGACCTCCTCTGTTTCCTCTCCATCATCTGCCTCCAAAGGGGGACCTTAAAGGTGCTCCACGCCCGAAGCCACCACGTCCTCCTGCTAACCTACCTCTCCACCCTTGTCCTCTCAGCACTTTCTTTGGGCATTCTCTTTGCCAATGACCTTCTTCCCTGCAATTTGCACACTGATTTGGTCCTAATAGCATCCCTCCTTGCAGAGCTACAGCCAACAGCTCGGTCTTTCTGTGCATTCTTGCCTCCTTTTCCTTTTTCTCTACTTTATCCCTATTAACAAACACTTTCCTCGCCACTTCCAACAATTCAGATGTATTTTTCCCTAAGGCTCCTTCCAGCCTTTGCAACTTTCTTCTAATATCCTCATAACTCTGTGCTATAAAGCGCTCATTCAACATCTGCACATGGTTCTCCTGCCTGGGGTCTATCTGAGTATACAATTCATAAGCCTCTATCAACCTCTGCAAAAAGCTTTCTGGACTTTCCTCCGCTCCCTGGATTACTAAAGACGGCTTTGACATATTTACTGGAGGCTTTCCAGCTTTGCGCAGCGCCTCCACCACCAGATTCTGATACTCTTTCAGCGCTGTCATGTGGGCGTCATCACGAACATCCCACCCTGGATCAGTCTCTGGGGCTTTAGCCAAAACAACTGCTTACAAATCCTGGGCAGCTGGATTCCTATCTCTCACACACGTTCTAACAGCCGCTCTCCACTTTTCCTTTTCTTCGGGCGTTAACAAGGTATTTAACAGCTGCTGAATATCCTGCCACGTGGGATTGTGAGTTTGCATAATGGTCTGAAACAAATCTGCCATTTCCGTTGGCTTAACAGTTAAAGGACCATAATGCTGCTTCCAATTCAACAAATCTGTGGTGGTAAACGGAACGTATTGGAAAATGGATTTGATCTGTGCAGCTCCCTGTTGATCCATTACATGCTGATCCATCTGTCTCAAAGGAGCAAGCAGCTCCCCTCTCCTTGCCTTAGACCTAGTCATTACTCCCATCGAGACTGCAACTTCAGTCTCCTCACTTCCCTCTTCACACAACTCTTCAGCTTCCCCTCCAGGGTGATCTCTCACCCCTCCTTTTTCCTCCTTAGGAGCAGTCGGCACAGCCTTTCCCCCCCTCCTTCTCACCACTGCTTGCGCGCTTTCAGCCTGTGCTGCAGCCCCTGCCCCAGGCTGGAGCAGAGGGGGTGCTGCCATAGGCTGGGTTGGGGGGGCGGCTGTGGCACATACGGAGGAGGCCGGAGCACTGCTTCCTCTTCTTCTACCAAAACCTCCTTCCTCAAACCTGACAGCTTTGTTTCTGCGATCTTCACATCCTTATATTTTTTCTCCACTGCTTTCAACTTTTTCCCTTTTGGTCTAACTACACACAAACGCACCATTTCTGCCTGGCATTGTAGTAGATCATCTGCCCTTTCTGCTACTGCATCCCCCCACTGATCTATGTACTGAAATTGATTGGGATAATTTTCTTCATTGGCTGCAATCAGTGAAGTCAGATCATCGATAAGCTGGGTATTAAACGTTCCCTCAGGGGGCCAGCCTACATCTAAATGAGGCCACCAATCTTCACACAGGAAACGCAGCCTATCCTTAGAAACTGGGGGATATGGCACTTTATACTTGGTGTGATTGAAATAGTGATCAAAACCTTTTAACATACATTGAAGTGGTGTGCTAGACACACTACTTTTCCCCCCCATTCTGGCACTAACACTGCCAACGCCACTGACCTACGGTGCTGGAAACTCAACAGTCACCTATAGGAACTGCAGCAGCAGATGCTTAACCTCCCACACACACCCTAACACAGACTTCTTTAGGAACGACGTCCCGAGTCTAGGGGGGCGATCAATCCCCCTCTTCTATCTTCAAGCGAGATAGGTACTTCCCCAGTTTAATACATACTCGCCTGAGGCATCTTCACACACGCACGTCCTGGCCAGGAGCAGTTCAGACCTCCTTTCCTTCCCCCAAGGGTTCTTGGACTAGCTATCTGCACCGTCGGCTCCGCAGAGAAGTCACTTCTGTCTCCCGGAGGGGATTCCCCCGTGGCGCCTGGAGAATGTTTCAGGAGTGGCTTCCCGACGGGCACGAGGGGTCAAGCTGTCCTCAGCGAAACATCGCCTCGCCTATTGTCCCATCTGCGGGTGCCAGGAAACTGTTATGGAATTGAAGGACACAAGCCAGCTCTTTGGAGAAGGAAAGTTTATTATGCGCAGGTTCAGATGGCCAAAGCCAACAAAGAGATCTGAACCCCGAGGAGCGTCCAGAGTACACATATATAGATTATACAACATATGCATTTCCTGACCCCTCTAGGTCCCATATATGGTCCCATACCTGATGGTATGGAAAAGTACCAGACAGTTGAACATTGATACAGAGATAAAAATAGTGAATTGGCTACTAAGCAAAGCAAAAACAGGATATGGGTGAAATATGGCTGAAGCAGTCAAGGACAGTGTGAGAGAGCATTATCTCCAGACTCAGCAATTTCTGGAATGCCTTGTGACTTTTCCACCTCATAATGGTACTTTTTGAGAGCTGAATGCAGTGAAATTTCATTTTAATATATACTGATTAGTGTACATTTAAAGTGACAATATTTTTTTTATTCTGTTCTATTGATTATTTCTTTGCATTTCTCATCACCTTACACTTTTTCTTTAAGATTTTGTGCTCATTTTTGTTTGTTTCCGTTTTAGGACTAGCTTTCTATTTCGTGAAGGAAGTTTAATGATTACTGTTGTATTCGCGGGTCAAAGGCATTGAAAGGAAACGAGTGGTAAAACAGCAAGTCTTCTTTATTAAGTACACCAACAGAACAGTAACTAAAATGGCGCACAGGCCTTTTATAGTGTCCTTGCAAGGCTGGAGACAGCCAGTCTGGTCCCGGGCAACCTTGTGGTCTGCCCGGGACTCTTTGCAACATTTCTGAGCCTGCTGAATGATTCAGCAGGCCCAGGACATAACACCCCTCCCCCTAGATAAAACAATAAGTACCCTTATTGATATAGCAGCACACATACATGTGTTCAATTGGCACGTTGATGTTGTTGTCATACATTATACCTGCACACAGGCAGACCACTCATACATTTTTTAATATGTACAAGAATACAAACACAATGCCTAATACCTTGAGGTGTAGCACCCCTTCATTTGAGTGTTTGTTCTGCAATTTGAAGAACTAGTAAGATTCCCCTATGCTTGACAGAAACCTCACATAGTCTTTAAGATGTTTAGGTGGACCCTTGGCCCGCTGTGACCTTCTTATGGCTGGTGTGTGTGCCTGCCTGCCAGCTCGCCTGCCAGGCTAGGCAGACCAGGACTTTGATGCCCCAAAGATCCAGGTGACCCACCCAGCTGCTGACTGGCTGAATCCGCTAAATCAGTGGTTCTCAACCATTTGGGGTCGATCGACCATTTCACGGGGGTCGCCAAGCAAGGCTGTCCACCATTTTTTTTGTCGACCATTTTTTTGTCCGCCATTTTTTTTCCCCTTTTCTGGCGGGTGCCTTATCTCCCTTGGGCTGGGCCAGCTGGTGGTCGGCCTGCTCCATCTCTGCCGCTTGCCAGATATGCCTCGGCCGGCGCAGTGGGTGGAACCGCGCGTGCGCGGCGCTCCCGGGCAGGGAAAGTCCTTGACTTATGACCAGTTGGGTAGTCCTCAACTTACGACTGGTCTAGTCCTCGACTTATGACCGGTTTAGTCCTCGACTTATGACCGGTTTAGTCCTCGACTTACGACCTGTTGGAGTCGCGGCATTAAAAAGGTTGAGAACCACTGCGCTAAATCCAAGCCAGAGTTCCTTGGTGGGGTGGAATTCCCCAAGTCCAGTGGTGGGGTGGAATTCCCCAAGTCCACAATGGACCCCTCTTGGGAGCACTGTCCCTCAAGCCCAAGACCAGCAGCTGGAGTGGCCTGAGTGGCCGGTGTGCCCCAATAACCCATGGCCCCCGTGTATGAGCCGGAGGTGCCAGAGTCAGGAGCCGCCTCCATGGCAAACCCCCTTTCTGAAGACTCCCTGTTTGGAGCAATAGCTGAAACCGATGGATGTCCGGTTGGCCGGAGAGACCGTGGTCCACAATCGTAATTGTGGTCCTCCCCCCCGAGAGCTGAGCCAGGAGCGGAAATGTTGCTGGGAAGCCTCGAGCGCAGTTGGTCAATGTGATGTCGGATCACACAACCATCGTCCAAGGCCACTTCGTATGACAGCGGCCCAGAGACCTTGCATACGACTGCTGTGACCCAGAGATGGCCAGGTCCATAGTTCCTTGCCCAGACCGGATCACCCACCTGTAGTCTCCTAGGTGCCCGTGACTGTGACACCTGTGAAGCCACCCGGTCTGGGTGCAACCTGTCCAGTTTCGTGATGAGGCGGCGACCCCAGTGGAGTTCTGCTGGGCTTTTTCCTGTGGCTGTGCAAGGTGTGGTGTGTTGTGAAAGAAGGAAATCAGCTAACCTGTGATGCCAGCTGCCATAAGTGATTCTCTTGAGAGCATCTTTGGTAGTGTGCACCATCCTCTCTGCCTGGCCGTTGGAAGATGGATTAAATGGTGCTGAAATTGCATGCCGGATCAAGTTGGCCTGTAGAAAAGCCTGAAACTCACAAGAAGTGAATTGGGGGCCATTGTCAGAGACCAGGACTTCTGGAAGTCCATGGGAGGCGAAGATCCCTCTCAGCACCTGGATGGTCCTAGCAGTAGTAGTGGAGAAAACAGGCACAACCTCTAGCCACTTGGAATGGCTGTCAATGAGAAGGAAGAAAGAATTGCCCCTGAAAGGACCCAACGTAATCTATATGTACCCTTGACCAAGGGGCTTGTGTTTCCTCCCACCTGTGTACAGGGGCTTGAGGCATTTCAGGCCTTGACTGTTGGCACACTTGGCACCCATGAACCTGGGCCTCGATGGCTTTATCGAGCCCAGGCCACCAGAGATGGCTGCGCGCAAGCACTTTCATCCGGACTATACCCGGATGTCCCTCATGCAGAGAGAGCAAGACTCTAGTCCTCAATGAGGCTGAGATGACTACCCTGCTACCCCATAAAAGGCACCCTTTGAATGTGGAAAGCTCATGCTTCCTTTGCCAGAAGCCTTGAAACTCAGTACCTGGACACGTGTCAGGCCAGCCTGACAACACCCATATTAGCACGCGTGTAAGCGTGTGATCAGTGGCAGTTTCTGCAGCCACGTCCCTAGCATTGAGTGTAGATTCAGGCAACTCCTGAATGGAGAGAATGTGAATAGCAGGGGCAGGATCAGCCTCTATCTTTTGTAGAGGTAATCTGCTGAGGCCATCTGCATGGCCCATTTCTTTCCCAGGTTTGTGAACTAAAATGTAATCATATGCTGACAGGAAAATTGACCATCTCAGCATTCTAGGGGATATTATGTGAGGGGTTTGCTTGTTTGTGGTAAACAAACCCAGCAGAGGCTTATGGTCTGTATAGACCGTGAAGTGGCGGCCATATAAGAAATCATAAAATTTCTTTATGCCAGCCACTATGGCCAAAGCTTCTCTGTCAATCTGCGTGTAATTACACTCTGCAGATGACAGAGTCCTTGAATAATAAGCCACAGGGACTTGTGTCCCATCAGCCTTCAGGTGACTAAGTACTGCTCCCACCCCATAAGGGGATGCATCACATGCGATGCACACCAGCAATTGTTCATTGAAATGCGCTAAGACTGCATTTGAAGAGAGCAAGGCCTTAACCTCATTGAAACTCCTTTCATGGACCTTTGTCCACTGCCATGGACCCTGTTTATCCAAGAGCCGGTGTAACAGCTCAGCCACTGCAGCCTTGTGGGGAAGGAATGCATGATAAAAGTTTAAGAGTCCCAGAAAAGCCTGAAGTTCGCTTTTGGACTTGGGACTTGGGGGCTGCTGAATTTCTTGGAGCTTGCATTCAGCAGGATGGATGCCTTGAGCATCAATACGGAAGCCTAAGAATTCAGTGGAAGTGACTCCAATTTTACATTTATCTTGCTTCAGTTTCAGACCCGCTTGGCGGAAACGAAGCAAGACAGCCCTTAGTCTTTCAGCTAAGTTTAGAGATGACTCCCCAGCAATGAGGACGTCATCGAAGTAGGGACAGACCCCAGGAATACCACGGAGCGTGCACTCCATTACACTTTGAAAGATGCCAGGGGCTACATTAACCCCAAACTGCAGTGCGTTACAATTGTTTGAGCCTCAGCTGTTGCCTCATCAACAGGTAACTGTTGGTAGGCCTGTGCCAAATCAAGTTTTGCAAAATTCCCCCCCCCTTGAGGGAGGCCAGAATGTGGCTCACCACAGGCACTGGATATGCATGCTGTTGCAGCGCTTTGTTCAGTGTACATTTATAGTCCGCACAGATTTGGACTTCTCCATTAGCCTTCAGAGGCGTTACAATGGGGGTTTCCCATGGGCTAGAGTCCACAGGTTCTAAGATGCCCTGCTGGAGCAGCTTGTCCAGCTCTGCATCAATTTTGCTTTTGAGAGCAAAAGGCACCCTTCTAGGCTTAATCCTAATGGGTGTGATAGCTGGGTCTAAGCGTAAGGAAATGGGAGGCCCCTTGTAGGATCCAAGCTCTGTGCTAAACACATCAGCAAACTCCTTGCAGACTTCTGCAAAGCCTGATGTTTGCAGGCTGTGAAGCCCAGTCACTTGGATTCCAAGGGCCTCAAACCAATCGAGTCCAATGAGACTCATGCGATCACCCCCAACTACCACCACATCTAGTAGGTCTTCAAAATCCCTACGCTGCACCTTGAGCATGGCTTCCCCCTTCACACTGACTCTGGAATTCTGGAAGTCAGTGAGAATTAAGTTCGATGGCCTGAGTTTTACTCGTAGGCCACTACTGCTGCAAATCCTTTTGAAGGTGTCATGAGAAATGATCGATAGAGTGGACCCTGTGTGCAACTCCATTGACAAGGGAACACCCTGCAACTTCACATCAATGTGAAGCTTTTTTTTAAGTGGCTTATGTGTTCCTGTCATTCTGCGATGTGCAGAAACCCACCCTGTGTTGGCTGGGGACCCTGGTACCTTTCTGAAGCAATTCTTCCTGAGGCCGGATCTTCTGGCGACCCAAACAGACAGAGGCAATGTGGCCTTGCCTGCCCAATGCCCGGCAAATGGCAGAGCGGAATCTGCAGTCAGCTCGCTTGTGGCGTCCTCCACACCCGAAGCACTGAGGGGATGCTGGGGCCTTGTCTGGACACTCCTTCGGCCTTCTCTCTGCTGACTGGTGCAGCCTATCCACCTCCTCTTCAGGATCCTGTTTTGGATCTTCTCGAGCGACCTCTTGATGGACGGTAATGGTGGCTGGAGGATTTCTGGTGAGCTGCAAGGCCTTCACAGCGCCGCCCGCTGCTTCTTCAGCTGCAACCTCTCTCAAGGCATCTTGGAACGAAACATCTTCCTTGGCGAATATCTTCTGCTGCAGCTCATGACTTCTCAGGCCACAAACTAAATGATCCCGCAGCCTCTCTTCCAGATCCTTGAATTCACAAGGCCTTGCTGCTTGCCTTAAGGCAGCAATAAAGTCCGCAGCAGACTCACCAGGCCTCTGGTCTCTCTGCTCGAATGCGTGTTGCCAAGCAATCACTGAAAGTTTAGGTTGGAAGTGTTCTTTCAGCATCTTCTTTAAATCTTCATAAGACACTGACTCCAAAAGCGCTGTGGCCACCAGATTCTCTGCTATGTCAAATGTTTCTTGTCCACAAACATACAGCAAGGTAGCCGCTTTAAGGCCATCTTCGCTTATCTGATTTACTCTGAAGTAATTTTCCACCCGAGCCACATAAGAGTTCCAGTGTTCTGGGTGGGAAATATCAAAGTCTGACAACCGGCCTATCTTAGACATCTTAGCCTTCTGCAAACTTTGTCAACACTTCGCTGCAAGCCTTTTGTTGGAAAGGGGTCCTTCTGCCGAGCTCACCTCCAGCGATTCCGTACTGGCAGGCAGAGTCGCGATTCTGGACGCCGAACTTTCCCAGGGCTTCAGGACTTCCTTGGTGAGTCCTATCTTCTTCTGTTGGTAATCTTGCTTGCAGCGATCCCACCTTCGTCGCCAATGTTGTATTCGTGGGTTAAAGGCATTGAAAGGAAATGAGTGGTGAAACAGCAAGTCTTCTTTATTAAGTACACCAACAGAACAGTAACTAAAATGGTGCGCAGGCCTTTTATAGTGTCCTTGCAAGGACACCATCACCCAATGAATGCAAGGCTGATTTCGTGCCTTGCGCATGTGCGCAAGGCTGGAGACAGCCAGTCTGGTCCCAGGCAACCTTGTGGTCTGCCCGGGACTCTTTGCAACATTTCTGAGCCTGCTGAATCATTCAGCAGGCCCAGGACATAACAATTACAGCTTCCAAGACCCTACTAGTTATCTACCCTGATCCCTTCCTGAACTTGTTAGACTTTAACTAATATTGTAAAATAAATAATTTATTTAGGAAAGTTATGTGGCTTTCTATCTATCTTATACATTATAATACTATGTGGCTGACAGTATTATTAAATAAAAAAGAATAAATCTAATAAATAGAACTTCACAACAATAACAGATATCCCAACCACAGCACCCCAACACAATATTCATCTATTGGGCTAATTCCTCTCCAGGAAAGAAAGGAGTTGAGCTTGCCACAAATTCTCCAGATAGCGGTTTCCTGTGAGAAGACCAGAAGATAGCAGCAGTCTTAGGCAGGTTTAGATCTCTGAAAGTCAACAGAGTATGTAGCTATTTTGCCTAAATCATAGTCAATGCCTTTGGAAGGACATTAAGTTTGCATACTTCTTTTCCCAATTTTGGGATGGGATAGGGAAGAAGAGATCATTTGTTTTATTTTAAGAGAAGATGAAAAGGTACTATAGGTACTTGTTTATATTAGTGATGATGGGGAAAGTAATTTTTTTACACATTTCTTTTTCTTTACTATAATATCTCTATATCTCTGTTTCTTTCTCTCTGTCTCTGTCTCTGTATCTATCTATCTATCTATCTATCTATCTATCTATCTATCTATCTATCTATCTATCTATCTATCTATCTATCGAACTGCAGTCTAACTTTGCCCACAGCTAAGTATTCTGACTGAGCTCAAAGCTGACTCTGTCCTTATGAGTTCAGTAAAATGAAAACCCAGACTGTTGGGGGGAATATGCCAACTTTGTAAACTGCTCAGAGAGTGCTGTAAAGCACTATTGAGTGGTATATAAATCTAAGTGCTATTGTTATTCTTACTTTTTTTCTTTTCTGTATTTTGTATTTTTACTTTATTTCTTAGTTTTTATCTTGTAAACTGTAATTTTCAATAAAATTACTATTAAAAAAAGAATTTTAAAATGCATTTAGCCTGAGCCTTTTTCATGCCTTTTTGTCTCTTGATTGTCATATCTACATGTTAATTTATTTCCAACATTGGTCTTATCCCTTACAGTATTTTCTGAGACAGCTACATGCTTTTAAAGTGGAGGCTGCTCAGTACCTTTTGGTCTTCCTCCAGGGATAAGTTTAAAAGCTGCTTTATTATCTTTTATGCACCAATATTTCAGGTCAAGTAGCTCCATCTCTCTTGTATAGATTCATATTTTCCTAAAAAGTTTCCTAGTAGCTAACAAATCTAAAATATTCATCCTGGTACTACCATCTCATCTATTTCTTGAGAACTATGAACAATGGCCGAATAGCTGCCCTTGAGAGATAGTGTTTCTAAGAGTGCTACTTAGGCAACCCTGAATTTTTTTTTTTTAAAGAGATTTTATTTATTTTTTCAATCATAAAAAACATCATAAGTGTACACAATGACACAATAACAATAACCCCCCACCCCCACCCCCGGACTCCCCAAACCTAATCCCAGGATAATATTCATATGAAAGTAAACAAATACTAATATCTCTAGCTCTACAAAGTATCTTAATCTACAAGAAAAGATAGTAGAAATAAACCAGCTTGCAAAATTAAAAACCTAACCTATATTCTACCACTTTATGTTTCTTTTGAATATAAACAATCCATCTTCCCCATATTGATAAAAATTGTTCATTTGAGTGATTCTTCAAATAAGCCGAAATCTTTGCCATTTCAGCAAGATACGAAACTTTCAATCTCCAGTCTCCCATCGTTGGCAGAATTGGGCTCTTCCAGTTTTGGGCTAGCAGCAGATAAACAATAAAGCATCAAATTTGTCTCTTTTACATCTAAATTCTGCACAATACCTAAAAGGAACAACTGTGGTAGAAAAATAATCCTTTTTTTGAAAATCTGCTGTAGGTTCCACCATAATTGTATCCAAAAAGCCTTGATAATCTTACAAGTCCACCACATATGGAAAAAGGTTGCATCTGGATGACCACATCTCCAACACTTGGATTCATAATTCGGATAAATACGAGACATAGTTGAGGG
>NW_015386604.1:461183-473732 GCF_001527695.2 Protobothrops mucrosquamatus | reverse complement strand
AATTCTTGTAGCAAAAGTTCCAATGATTTGATTGGTTGTGTTAGTGTAAAAACTAAATCATCAGCAAAAGCTTTAAGTTTGTATTCTTTAGTAAAAATCTTTAAGCCTTTAATCATTGGTGATTCTCTAATTCTAGACAGCAAAATTTCTAAAGACAATACAAATAGTAGTGGAGAAAGTGGACAACCTTGTCTGGTGCTTTTTTGTATTTCTATAGGTTCTGTCAAGTCTCCATTAATAATTATTTGAGCAGATTGTTTTTGATATATTGCTTTTATGGCTGTCTTAAATTGATCTCCAAAATTCATATAGTCCAGTATTTTATTTAAATTTTATCTTACATTGTACTTACAAACTAACTTGGGTTCCAAGAGTGTTTTATTATTATATCATGATATATTATCTCATGTGAAAGTTCACTGAATCAAAACCACTCTTTCAAAGCTTTGCACAACTGTATTATCTGGTGACTTAGTTTTCTTTGTTCAGGGGGTTGGACTAGATGACCTCCAAGGTGCCTTCCAACTTATTATTATTATTATTATTATTATTATTATTATTATTATTATTATTATTACTACTACTACTACTACTACTACTACTACTATTACTACTACTATAGAAAAATCTGCAGGTCCAGTTCCAATCCAGGAGTAAATAAAATGGAGGCTAGCTGTTTAGAAAGATGATGAGCAGAACCAACAACAGCATGTAGTTCTGGGACAGCTGACAAAATGGAATTGAGAGTGGGTGGGTTTTTATACCTTCTTTGGGCTTTGTAATTGAGGTGCCCATTGTGTTTGACCTGTGCTTGAGGGTGCCATTTGGTATTTTAATTATTGTTGCCTGACTCCCGTTGTGGCTGGAAAGTCATGTCCTATCCTTTGATAAGAGCTGGACACCCCCTCCTCACCCCAGTGAGGAAATAATCAGACAAACTCAACTGACCCAGCAGCTGCCCCAGGCTAGATGGCAAACACTTAAGACACACTGAATAGATAGCAAACACTTAACATACACTGAAAGGAGAACTGGCTAGCAGCAATTAAGATTAACAAACACACAACAATAAAGCCATTAACACCTTTCAGGCAGGATTAAGAAGGAAATCTGCCCAACAAAAGTAAATAACCAACAAATCAGGAAAGGCAGATTCAAACTCACCAATCAGAAATGACAAGTTTGGAAACCACAAAAGGGTATAAAAACCCCTGTTTTGAGACCATTCTGTCTAGCTAGCCGGGGATTCTTGCTGAATTGTCACTCAACTTGATCCTCGTGAATAAACCTCTCTTTCCGGTAGCTGGCTTCACGATCTATTTTTCTTCGGCGCTACGCTGACAGGAGAAACCCGGCTGGAAGAGCCGAACGGGGGATTCCTCCCAACACCTTGGAGTTGGGTGAGGGAATATAAATTCTTAATCCCATCAGCTGTGGGGGCTGAAGGCATTTTGCTTATGAATAGTGTGCCCCAGTCTTTCTGAATGGATTACCAAATCTGCATTTCTAAAGATTAGCCTCTACTTGAGGCAGGAAGACTGGGGGCTGTTTTCTGTCTTTGTTAAGATTTTTTCTCAATTTCTCCTTTAAGGGAAATATTCTACCCTGCCTTTTTTTAATATTCCCCAAAATATTTCATTCTCTGGGGGAGGGATGCTGACTCCTTACACCAGGGTGTCAAACGCACAACGTCACATGATGTGTCACGACATATCGTGACTTTTTTGCCATTGCCAGCAATGGGGTGGGTGCAGTTTCACCATGATGCATCCTGCCCGTGGGCCGGCAGTTTGACCCTGCCCTACACCATTTAATATTGCACCATTTGGAGGTCTTACCTTCATAACAACAATTCTGCATTAACCAGAAAACTACAAAGACCTTGCAGGAGTGTATTTATTAGAGTCTGGGAGCTAAAATGGCAGAACATCCCTCCAAACCCACACATCCCAAAGAATATGCATAAAAGCAATTAAGTTGCTGGATTCACACATTGTGCTAAATAAGAGCATGGTTTGTTTAGTTTGGTTTTAATATATTATTGGTTCCATAAGTTCACATTTCCTTGACTTTCTCTCAAGTGTCGAGTGTTAGATTGTAAACTCCTTGAGGAAGAAAAGACCATGCAAGACACTTCATAAAAGACAATCTATGGCAATGGTAGTGTGTTAAAAACCAGAAAATTTTAAGAGGGGAGAGAACATGAGAAGCTATTTCACCTTGAGAAAAGTAAGTATGTATGATTCCTCCATCTTAATTTTCACTATGTGGCTATCTTTTTCTTCCTTACCTCTTCTCTGAGAATAAAAACCTGTATAAATTTTATAAACTTTAATCCACTGCAGTGTTTGAGTCCTCCCAACCTTGAAACACTAGTGTATGGCTTGTTCAAAGAGAACAACCTTAAAGACACATACTCTACATATAAACCATTTATTTCAGGTTTACAGAGCTAAGGGGACTCCATATGCTGGAATTTTTACATGGATTATGTTCTCACACTGTGGCACGCTATTTCTAGAAATATGGCAATTTAACAAAAAATGAGTAAATTGTGCAGATTGTCATTTCAAATGAACTCAGTCATATGATTGGGACAAATCTTCTAAATGTTGAACTTTTTATAAACCGGCTCTTTTGACTTCATTTTTTAAACACCTGAAATAGACTTCCTTGCTAGTGAATGGGGCTATTGTGTATGTTAATCCTCTGTTGCTTTTTTTAAATAATCTAACTCTAGATTAACATTGTCTGTAAAATGACTTGACAATCCAGGAGTAAGCTCATGCAGATAAATGTTTTCCATGAGATAATGATATACATATAAATGTATTCACAGAACATAGAAGCATAAAATTTGAAGAAGCCATTTAGGCCCTAAAATCCACCCCACTGCTCATGTAAGAATTCAAATTAAAACATCCCAGATAGATGACTATCTAGTTTCTATTCAAACCCTTCCAGTAAGGGGAGCATGTTAGCTCTCTCAGTAACTGGTTTCACTGTTAAATTGCTTTTACTATTCTGACTCTTTTCTTTCTTTCTTTCTTTCTTTCTTTCTTTCTTTCTTTCTTTCTTTCTTTCTTTCTTTCTTTCTTTCTCTCTCACTTTCTCTCTCACTTTCCCTCTCTCTCTCTCTCTCTCTCTCTCTCTCTCTCTCTCTCTCTGTAGTTAATTGCTCTGTTGTTGTTTCCATCGTGCTCATTGACAGATGTTTGAATTTTCACAGAATCACCAACAAGTTTCACAAGTAAACAATGATGTAATTGCCTTCCTCTAATTTTATGGATCAATTTTGGTGGAAACATGTTGCGCCTGACATGCTCATTCTGGTTCTTGTTGATCTCTTGGTGGTATTCTTATACCCCATTGATCGTGTATCTGTTTGGACTGCTTCCAGAGAATAGGAGTGGAAAGCAGTTTTATGCTGGTTCTTATTATTATGTAGTGGGCTTCAATAGGCAAGGAGCAGACCAGCATAGTTACAACATTATTTATTGACTCAAACTAGAACTGGAGAACTGCAGGCAATTGCCTGTAATTTATACTCTAAGCCCACAGGGCCTTAACCAATCACAATACTTGAAAAACCCGCCCAAATATGAATGTTCAAAGTTTCCCTCCAAAACTCCAGTTGGAGTTAACAGTCAGGGTCATCTAAAGGTTAGTTTCATTTTAGCTTCACAAGCAGTTGGAGTTAAGTTAGTTTCACTTTAGCAGGGATTAACACAACTTCATATATATTCAATACATAACACCCCTTTCCCCTAGAATAGTTATCATCCTCAGTCTGTTCAATATTCATAGTCTTTGAGATAGGCTGAGGGCCCATGGATCCTGGTGGACCACCACAATGTTATTGGAGAGTCTTGTTCAAGTGGAGTATTGTCCATCTCCAGTTGAACAGAGTCGTGATGGCTGTTTAGGTCGCCTATGAGTGGCGGCGGTTCTACGGCCCTTTGTACCTCTGTTTCCCCGGAGGCGGCCACGGGTGATGGAGGCAAACTCGGAGGAAAACAGTTTTCTTCTGTGTCTGATAAAACCTCGGGATCCTCACCCGGGACTGGCCTGGCCTGGCCTGCCGACGCCGTAACTGATCAATGTGGCATCTGACCATACGATCATTTTCCAGATTAACCTCGTATGACAAGGGCCCCGTTATCTTAGTTACCCTAGCTGCCACCCAAGGTGCCCCGCTTCCATAGTTCCTGGCCCAGACCAATTCACCCAGCTGTAGGTTCCTGGGGGCTTTGGTTGAGCCGTCTATGCCACTACTCTGTCTGGGTAAAGTCGGTCAAGCTTCATGGTGAACCGGCGGCCCCACCTCAGCTCTGCTGGGCTGCGATCTGTTGCTGTACTGGGAGTTGTGTGTTGACACAGGAGGAAGTTCGCCAGGCGGTGATTCCAGTCCCCAGTCATCATCCGCTTGAGCACCTCCTTTGTAGTCCTGACCATTCATTCGGCCTGACCGTTGGTCGTGGGGTGGAATGGAGCAGATGTTACGAGCCAAATCATGTTGGCATTGAGGAAAGATTGAAACTCTCCTGCCGTGAATTGTGCCCCGTTTTCTGACACGATTACATCTGGCAGACCATGTGTGGTGAACAGCTGGCGCAACTCTTGGATGACCCTGGTTGTTGTCATCGATGAGATCGGTGTCACTTCCAACCACTTGGAATAACTGTCTACTACAATTAGGAACACCTGCCCTTGGAATGGGCCCGCAAAGTCAATATGCACGCGAGACCATGGGGTGTGCGTAGTCTCCCAGTGGTGCAATGGTGCTTGTGGCATCTTCGGTCAGGTTTCTTGGCAGGCCTGGCAACTCCTTACTTGATTCTCAATGTCCTTGTCCAGGCCTGGCCACCACAAGTACCTCCTGGCTAGAGCCTTCATTCGAACAATTCCTGGGTGCCCCTCGTGTAAGGAATCCAGCACCCTGAAATGAAGACTGGGTGGAATGATGACCCTGCTGCCCCACAGCACACATCCCTTGTGGGCCAACAGTTCATTTTTCCATGAAGCATAGTGATGGAACTCAGGGTCTGGCCGATTCTCTGGCCATCCCCTTAACACCCAGTTGAGAACACGGCTAAGTGTTTTGTCCATGATCATTTCAGCTGCAATGTCCCCTGCATGTAGGGGTGCTTCAGGCAGGTCCTGGATCGCCAGAATATGACAAGCTGTGGCTGGGTCTGGATCAGTCTGTGATAGAGGCAGTCGGCTGAGAGCATTGGCGTGGCCCATTTCTTTACCCGGCTTGTGGACTAGCCGGTACGAGTATGCAGCCATAAAAATGGACCATCATAGCATTTGCGACGACAGGATCTGCGGTGTCTGTTTGTCTGCTGTGAAGAGACCAAGCAGAGGTTTGTAGTCTGTAAGGATGGTGAAGGTTCGTCCATAATGCCAGCCACTATGGCGAGGGCTTCCTTGTCTATCTGGGCATAGTTTCTTTCAGCCGATGATAACATTCTAGAATAGTATGCGATGGGGGCCTCTCTACCATCTGGCATCCTGTTGCTTAGTACTGCCCCAATGTCATATGGTGAAGCGTCACAGGCTAGTGTTATTGGTATGTTTTCGTTGAAATGAACTAGGATGGAGTCTGATGATAACAATGATTTCACTGCCTTGAACACTTTGTCTTGGGTGCGCGACCAGACCCCAGCCCATTTTTTGGTTCAGTAGGCAGTGTAGCAGTTCTGCCAGGGCAGCCTTATGCAGTAAGAAGGAGTGGTAAAAATTGAGCAAGCCCAGGAATGATTGTAGCTCCCCCTTGGATTTTGGTGTGGGGGCTTGCTGAATTGCCTTTAGCTTTGCATCAGATGGATGGATTCCAGCAGCATCGATGCGGAAACCCAAGAATTCTGTGGATTCCATGCCGATCTGGCACTTTTCCTTCTTGAGTTTTAGGCCTGCCTCGCGGAAACGTTGGAGTACATTCCGCCAGGACTGCCGCTGATTCCCCTGCAATCAGGATGTCATCAAAATATGGGCAGACACCGGGAATGTTCTTCAGTGTTCGTTCCATAATACTTTGGAACAACCCTGGTGCTACACTTACCCCAAACTGCAAACGGCGCACTCTGAATGCAATTCTGTGTGTGACGATTGTTTGTTTGGAGAACTGCAGGTCTAACTTAACGAAGATTTGGCCTCCCTGGAGCGAAGCGAGGATGTAGCTCACTACTGGTACAGGGTAAGCATGTTGCTGTAGTGCCTTGTTTATGGTGCACTTGTAGTCTGCGCAGATGTGGATGTCCCCATTAGGCTTAACTGGGGTCACTATTGGAGTCTCCCACTGGCTACAGTCCACCGGTTGGAGCACTCCCTGCGGTACCAGCTTGTCTAGTTGCGCATCAATTTTTGGCTTCAATGCAAAAGGAACCCTGCGCAGTTTTAATTGGATTGGAGTTACTGCTGGATCAAGGTTGAGTGAAATGGGTGCCCCTTTGTATTGTCGCAACTCTGTGCTGAATACATCAGCATATTGTTGGCATACTGCTGCTAGATCAGCTATTTGTGTTCAATGGATGCCTGTCATCCCTGATGCCCAGGGCCTCGAACCAGTCCAGTCCTATGAGGTTGGTGTGCGATCCCTATGCTGAGGGGACCTTCAAACTCTCTGAATTGTACTCTAATGGTAGCTTCCCCCCTTATGGGAACAAGGCAATTCTGGAAGTCTATTAGCACTAAGCTCAATGATTTGAGCCATCGGCTCAAATGTGGTTGAAAGTCCTGGAGGAGATAATGGACAGGACCAATCCAGTATCTAGCTCCATGGAGCATGGGACCCCTTGCAGTCTTAGTTGGAGTCTTATCTTTGCTTTGATGGAACATTGAGCCCCTGTGCATTGGATGCTACGCCTTCCTGAGCAGTATTCAACTCTGTTCTGTCCTGGGGGCCATTTCCCCTTGTGCTGCTGTGTCACAGGTTTCATTTCCCGCTGATGACCTCTGCAAACTCTGGCAAGGTGCCCTTGCTTTCCACAGTCATGGCATACTGCTGTGCAGAATCTGCACTCTGCTTTTTCACGCTGTCCCCTGCAGCTTGTGCAGCTCTGTGAGGAAGTTGCTTGCTCTGTGGAGCATGGCCGTCTGGGTGGCTCTCTCTGCAAACGATCAATTTCTTCACTCTCACTGGCCTCCCCCGAGCCTTCTGCAGTCTCTTGGTGGATCGCTGTGGGGCTGGTGTGTGTTTTAGGTGGCCGGAGACTCTTTATTGCCCCTCTGGCATCCTCTTCTACCATGACTTCCTTCAATGCATCTTGGAAAGTCAGTTTCTCCATGGCGAATAGGCACTGCTGTAATTTTCTATTATGCAGGCCGCAAACGAGCGTGTCTCTGAGATGGTCTTCCAGGTCAGGAAACTCACATTGGTGCGAAGCTTGGCGAAGGACTGCCACAAACTCTGCTGCAGATTCCCTGGATCTCTGCTCACGTTGCTCGAATGCATGGCGCTGGGTGATTACTGAGAGTTTCGGCTCAAAATGTTCCCTTAATTTTTTCTTGAGGTCTGCATAGACCATAGTCTCTATACTTGCCAGTGCTATCAGGTTTTCAGTGATATCAAACATGGCTTGTCTGAAGACACATAGTAAGGTTGCCGCCTTCAGGCCATCGTCTGGTCAGGCCATCATCTGTGATCTGGTTACCCCGGAGATAGTTGTCTACTTGGGAGACATATGAGCTCCACTGTTCTGGATGAGTAATATTGAACTCATTGAACCTTCCCAATTTAGCCATTTTGGGGAGGCCCCTGTGGTGCTGGTTAATGCCTGTACTGCTGCGGTTGGAGCTGTGCTGCACTTTGGGATCCTGGGGACAGATCCCTCAGGTATATCTGTGCCTCCAGTGTGTCTTAGTGGCAGGCAGGCGAGGAGCATGGTCCCACCAGGGCTCTTTACCTGGTCTGACACCCAGTGATTTCAGTGTGCCTCCAGTGTGGCTTACTGGTAAGCGGGGGGTGAGAACTAGGCCTGCCGGGGCTCTTTACCCAGCCTATCACCCAGTGATTTCAGTCTCTTGGTTAGCAGCAGCTCTCTTCTCTGCAGCATCCCACCCTCGTCACCACTATTGTGTAGTGCTTGTGAAGCTAAAATGAAACTAACCTTTAGATGACCCTTATTGTTAACTCCAACTATTTTGGATGGAAATTTTGAACATTCATATTTGGGCGGGTTTTTCAAGTATTGTGGTTCGTTAAGGCCCTGTGAGCTTAGAGTATAAATTACAGGCAATTGCCTGCAGTTCTCCAGTTCTAGTTTGAGTCAATAAATAATGTTGTAACTATGCTGGTCTGCTCCTTGCCTATTGAAGCCCACTACACAACAGTGCTTCTAGTGCTTCAGTTTTTGGCTTGATGTCATGGTTCCGAAAAGAAGCAGCTTTTCAAAGAACTTTGAGGCTTTATTTACCTTAAAGAATCCTTTTATTGCTACATAACTTCGGCACGTACATAATGAAGCCAAAAACTGAATCCTCCCACCCCCAATCACCCGTAACAAAGCATAATTCACTCCTTCATTTTACAGTCATTAATCACATTCTCCAATTAGTTTGAAGTGTGAACTTTCCCTCCCGTAACTCCTCATGTTACAGCTGACCTTGGCAATGCTGTACTGAAATATTGTTGTGGTTAACTATCTTACTTTCCCACCCGCTTTTCTAACATTGTCTGACTTTAACTCTAGAAGTGATATGCAGGCTAAATAAAATATGTTTGCTTCTTCATATATGGCAAGCAATAACATCCGATGTTAGCAGTCTTGACACTGAGCTTAAGAACAAACCGATAGACATCCCAACTGATCGCAGGCAGATGGAGCAGAGGGACGAGGCACGGTGGTGCGCACGCACACCCAGGTGTAGAAGGAAACCAGAGAAAAGAAGACTAACAGGGATAGATGGTGGAAGGTAGGAACTATGGGCAGACAAACAGAATAGAAAGGAGGGGAGCGGTAATGGAAAGACTTTTGGGGCACTGGACCTGAACATGCAGCCTGGAATGAGCATGAGGGAGCGGTTAGAGAGCACACCGGTGGCAACAGTGCTGGGAGGGAGGAGATTGACAAGGATGGGAAGGGAAAAAGGTGTAGAATTGGAGTGCAAAAAAGAGGAGGCAATTATGGTCAGCCAGGAAGGATGGCCCTATCACACGAGCAATGAGTAATTTCAGGATTGGCGAAGTGGCTGAGTGAACGCATTTCCTACCTGGTGGAAGACAGCCCCACCACTATTAAATCAGCAGAGGAGTTCTTAGGTAGAATCCAGAACCTGAGGGTGGAGAAAGATGAGGTGATGGTATCGTTTGACATCACCTCGCTCTTCACCTCCATCCCTCGGGATCTTGCGATGGCGGTCCTTAAAGAACAGCTGAATGCACGAGAGGGCACACAGTGCTGGGACTCCCTGCGTGTGGAGGACTTGTTAAAACTCGTGGAATTTTGTCTGACCATGTACTTCACCTTCCAGGGTGTCGTATATGAACAGATAAAAGGCACCCCCTTCGTTTGAACACCCTGTCGGCCCAAATATGTTCAAACAAAAGCATTCATCCTCTTCCCCTGTCTCTTGTAGCTAACAAAGCGAGAAAGAGCCTGTGGCCTAGTGGCTAACACCTCTGCTTAACATGCAGACAGCCCAGGTTCAAATCTCAGAACGGTATGTCTGGCTGATGAAACCAAATACGGTTAGAAATAGGTATCCCAGTACTCCCTCAATTCTTTGTTAGCAATCCAAATTTTGAAAAACACATATGATGTCGCAGTTAAGCGACTGCTACCTGTGGATGGCTCTAGATTGAGCTGATACAGGCAAAAGATTCAAACAAAAGCATTCATATATATATATTTCAAAATTTGGATTGCTAACAAAGAATTAAGGGAGAACTGGAATAGCCATTTTGAACTTTTTAGTTCTTTTCAACCAGACATACCCTTCTGAGATTCGAACCTGGGCTGTCTGCATGTTAGGCAGATGTATTAACCTCTAGGCTACAGGCTCTTTCTCACTTTGTCAACTATGAGACAGGGGAGAAGAATTTCTCCCATATTTGGGCCGATATGGTAAATAATAAAATGTGAACACCAGGAGATTACAAAATCATTAAAAGTTTTCATAAAACATTAAAAACCTTTAAAAGAATTTTAAAAAAGGACCTAGTTTTCATTGGATCCTACCAACATCATCAGGGCATAAATAACTCAATGGGAGAAACTATTTATAGACCAGCCAGCATCTGCGCCCAACCTCTAGACCTCGTAATGGGTCCCAGGTAGCCAATCGTTGTAGCCATTGCATCCTCGCTTCCTCTACCTATCCTCACATCGACATCCATACCCCCATTTCTCCGTGTCCGTATGCCATGAGGGTGCTTACCCTCACCAAGCATGTAAACACCATCCGGTTGCTTTCCCTTCTCCTCTTCCTTAAGATGTCCCGTGCAAACAGCTCCCTTCCCCCCTTCCCCCTTCCGGTTTTACCGTAAACCCACACACATGGATAGGATCTTACACTATCACAGCAATCATCCGGTGGCCCACAAGGTCAGCTGCATTAGAACTCTCTTTAAGAGAGTTGATTCCAACTGCAATACGGCCAGGGCTAAAATGCAAGAAAGAAAACATCTTTTTCACATCTGTAAGCAAAATGGGTATCCCACCAAATTTATTAAACGCCATGGTGCTCTACCCAGACCCCCTAGTAATTCACAGGCTGGAGTTCTACCTTCCCAAACGACACATGTTACCCTCCCGTATGTCAATAACGTTTCGGAGGCCACGGCTAGGTTGCTGGCACCTTATAAGATCATGGTGGCACATAAACCTAGCCGGACGTTGCGTTCATGTGTTATGAGACCAAAAGACCCACTCCCCATGGTAGAGAAGTCTGGAGTTGTATATAGAATTAATTGTAGTGATTGCTCCAGTAGCTATGTGGGTGAGACGTCTAAGAGGGTCAAAACGAGGATTCAGGAGCACAAATTGGCCATAAAAAGAGGGGAGCAGTATTCCCAAATTTTAACACATATGATAGAGTCTGGGCATAGATTTGATTTTGATGGAGTTAAGGTGATTGCCAATGACATCACAAAGAATGGCAGATTACTTAAGGAGGCCTGGCTCTCGTGTGAAGAGTCTATTAATCGGCATATAGATTTGCGCCCGGCGTACTTAATGTTAAGGACGTGGGAAACACGCAATTGACCAGTATGGGTTAATCGGGGTAGTAACAGCAACCCCACCCCCCCTCTTGAAAGGACCAACGCCCGGGAGAGGAGTGGTAGCCAACGACTTGACACCCCCTCTGCTACGAGGATCGGAGTGCAGCCATTACAAACATCAGAACTTATTGATACCAAGAATTTAACTGTTGTTACGGTAGACGCCGCCCTACACCATGAGAGGTGTCTGGAGGAGGAGATGGAAAGCGCGTTGATTGGAACGCAACGTAATCATCATTTAGAGAGTCGTACCAACCCCACCGCCACTGAGATCGCTATGACCGTTGACTTCCACACTCACCCGTTAGAATCGCAGCCACGTTTATGGGGAATGAGGAACGTGATGAATGGCGATGACTTGCTAGCACGGCAACCCGGGTCCCCGCCGCACCGGAGCCATCCGTTGTGTCTTAAGGGGGCTACCCCCCTTAAGGATGCACAAAAGAAAGCTGATCAGGAGCTTCCTTGGTCAAGAGTTACAACACGTGCCCGAAAGGCAGCACAACGGGTGGCAGAGAATAAAAATGTGGCTATTGGACTGCGCTCTGGGTTGAATTTTACGGAAGAGAAGGAGGGGGGGATCGACCAGATGGGATGCAGAAGCAGCCTCCCCCGGGCACATCTAACACCCACACGACCGCACAACAGAGAACATGGACCAACGTTTGTTGTGGGTTAGGGAGCATCAAAAAGAAGGGGGCGGGCGCTATAAATGACAATGGTAATAGTAGTAGTAGAATCAGGAGAGTAGACTGGAAAGGGGAGCTGGAGGATGAAAGTGGATGTAGGATGCCTACAGTGGAATCCCATAATAGCAGACATGGCGGTAGCGAGGACAGACACCGGAAGGGTGAAGGGGGGAAGGGAGCTGTTTGCACGGGACATCTTAAGGAAGAGGAGAAGGGAAAGCAACCGGATGGTGTTTACATGCTAGGTGAGGATAAGCACCCTCATGGCATACGGACACGGAGAAATGGGGGTGTGGATGTCGATGTGAGGATAGGTAGAGGAAGCGAGGATGCAATAGATACAACGATTGGCTACCTGGGACCCATTACGAGGTCTAGAGGTGCTGGCTGGTCTATAAATAGTTTCTCCCATTGAGTTATTTATGCCCTGATGATGTTGGTAGGATCCAACGAAAGCTAGGTCCTTTTTTAAAATTCTTTTAAAGGTTTTTAATGTTTTATGAAAACTTTTAATAATTTTGTAATCTCTTGGTGTTCACATTTTATTATTTACCATGGATATACCCAGGAGTCATTCATCTATTTTTAGTGTTATTTTTAATTTTATATATATATATATATATATATATATAT
>NW_015386604.1:458259-460067 GCF_001527695.2 Protobothrops mucrosquamatus | reverse complement strand
GCAGAATATCAAAGAAACCCCCCCAATCTCCGTGTCATTCCCAACGAACAACCGACATCCTGGAGAAACACGAACAGCACTCCGGAGACCCCCCACCCCCCAGAACCGGTGAATATCCCCAGGAGATCGAGGAGACATCATACGGAGTAAAAAGGGGAGGTTGTGCTTTAACAACTGGCACGCCTCACCCTAGGCAACTAAGAAGCCCGGTAGGGCAATGGACCGTTCTGGCTAGAATCCAAGACCCCCCATTCCATCAGGAGGAGGAGGGAACTACCACCCCCTCAACTCGACAGGAGACGATGACCCACTCACTGCATGGACTCCGGACTCCAGCACGGAGGTGCTAGGGAGGGGAGCTGAGCAGGCTGAACAATCTGCAGGATGGTAGGCAGACGGAAAACACTAAATGGGGGAGAAAGGGGAGGATTGCAACTGCAGCCCCAGACCTCGGATCTCGGACTCCAGCACGAAGGGGAGAAAGTCACACCATTGGGAGGGAGACTGGGAGGAGTGGGGGGGGTGCCGAGAGGCAGATTGCTGACTGGGAAGGAGAAAGGGAAAAGACTGCAACCCCCGTGCATCGCGTTTGCAATGGTAATTATATCGGAACAAAAAAGGGGAGAGATAAGAAAATAGGAGGCTGCACCATCAAAAAGGAGACGGGGAGGGGGGGAGACGTTGGAAAGCGAGTTGGTGCGACGTGCACTCGACTATGGACAAAGAAGTGTGGGGCGACATTGGAAAGGACCCAAGGGGAAGGGTGTGAAGGTGATATGGAAAAGAAAACGGAAGACGGATCTGAGCGCGCGAAAGGAGACCCTCCATTGACATCTAGCTCTAAAAAAGAAAAATTCCCTGATGTTAGCTATGTGGATGAGAGACGTGGGAGGGAGCAAGCCGTTACCAAGGAACCGGCGTCAGGAACGTGCCTAGTCATGACCAGCCCAATAACGAGGTCAAGGAGCCGTGCGCACACGCTAGTCAAGCTACAAAAGTGACTCCCATGGACAGACATCTTGAGCCCTGAGGACGTCAGCAGATAGCTGACGAAAGCCAGGCGTTTTAATTGATTTTATTAGTAATTTTAGTAATTTTAGTAATTTTAATATTAAACCAAATTATTTTATCATATTCCCTGGTGCTCGTATTTTCTCACTGTTCTAATATGGAATTACCCAGGGATCACGTTTTTAAAGAAATTTCTGGTACCTGGCCACACATTGCTGTGGCTCAGTCTGGTGAAATGGAAAAGAAAGAAAAGAGAAAGCGCATGTTTGTAATATGTTTAATTTCACAATGCTTGTGGGTATACAATATTTTTTGTTGTTCCATTGTCTGTGCAGATATAGAGATTGTCTGGTTTGCCGACTCTAGAACACGCAACATAAAATTGTCCATGTGAGAAGCAATCTGTGTCTAGATCTAAACCACACAATTCTAAAGATTGGCCCTGAGCTTTGTTGATGGTGATTGCAAACGCTAATCAAATTGGAAATTGCAATATCTTAAATTGAAATGGCATATCCGTTGGAATCATAGGAATGCGAGGAATGAGGACATCTCGGTGATACCTGCGGTATCACCGAGACCTGGCTGGACATGGAAAGGGGAGTTCCCCTTGTTGATCTATGCCCGCCGGGTTTCCAGGCATTCCATCAACCGAGGGCCCGGGGTAGGGGCGGTGGGGTAGCGGTCATTATAAGGGAGAGCCTATGTCCGAGGGAGACCACTGTGCCTCAGATAGACGGTGCAGAGTCCCTCCTTGTGAAGTGGGGACAAGGGGTACAAGTGGGCCTGTTGATTAT
>NW_015386604.1:450728-457479 GCF_001527695.2 Protobothrops mucrosquamatus | reverse complement strand
AGCGAACCCCCCATCCAATCAGAGCACAGCCAGGCTCCTTAACCAATCAGAACACACCTCCACCCAATCAGAACACAGCCAAGCTCCCACCCAATCAGCTCCAACCCCACTGGCAGTTAAAAGGAAGAAACAGCTGCGATCACACACCACTCTTAGAAGCACGAAGCTGAAGACACCAGCCTGAAGATGACGAATGTGAAGAGGCAGCCCCTGAGATATTGGAACACTGCTATCATGTCCTCTCTCATCCTTCATTAAACTAGACATACCCAATTCCAGCAGCCGTTCCTTATACCCCACATTTTTCTATCTTGTCAAGTAGTAGGTTGTGATCTACTTTATCAAATGCCTTACTGAAGTCCAAGTAAATTATGTCCACAGCATTCCTCTGATCCACTAATTTTGTCACTTGGTCAAAGAATGCAATAAGTTTTGTCTGGCATGATCTATTTTTGACAAACCCATGTTTGCTTTTAGTAATGACTTTGTTTGCCTCTAGGTATTCACTGATTCGTTGTTTGATTATCTTTTCCAGGATCTTCCCAGGTATTGAGGTCAGGCTGATAGGTCTGTAATTTTCTGGGTCCATTTTTTTTCCTTTTTTGAAGATGGGAACTACATCAGCTCTTTTCCAGTCCTCTGGTAGTTCCCCTGTGCTCCAGGATCTTTGAAAAATATAGTTCAGTGGTTCTGAGATCACGTCTTCCAGTTCCTTGAGAACCTTGGGGTGCAATCCATCTGGTCCTGGCAATTTGTACTCATCTAGGCTGGACAGGTGCTCACTTACCATTTTCTTGCCTATCTTAACTTGTATTTCTATTCTGTTTTTATGGCACTATTTTTGATAGGCTGGTCTGTTTTTTCCCTTTGTGTAAAGACAGATGCAAGAATGCTTTTTATGGTAGCTGTAGAAATCTTTTTTCATCCTTTTGACTGGATTCATAACTGAGACTAAACAATTTGTTGACAGAGCCATAATCATCTGCAACATAACCAATAAGCTATAAATCATGGCACAATGGCTAGTTTCATAAAGAGCCAAAACCAAAGAAATTATGATAGTATGCAAGCAAATTATCTTTACAATGTTCTATTGTAATAATCTCTGTCTCTAAACCAATGCATATTTTGGTGGTACTTCAGTAATTATGTATTTATTCCACATATCTTTTTTTAAAAATGAGGCACTTTTAATAGATCATGTTCAAAAAGACTATTCATAATTTTGGTGTTGCATCAGCCAGTCCTGCATGCTAGCTTTCCAGGAAAAAGAAGGCTACAGGCAGGCTGTCTTTGCAAATTAATCACAACTCTTGAGCACATTGTTGATAACAAACTGTTAAGTGACAAAGTCTTAATTTAGGCCAGAAACACAGATAACAAACTCGGTTAGATACCTGGAGGCATTAACCTGGTTCAAACCAAAAGTTCAAAAGATGAAAAACAGTTTGGGCAGATCCTCTATTGTGCATTGTGGCAAATGCCCCAAATATGTTTTCACAGTTATGTCTGTGCAGGCATAACTGGAGTGTTTTGACAATAATCCCCTTAAGCACATATATGCCATAGGTTCACACATCAAACACTGCAACTCCAAACAGGAAGAGGCAACCACAGAGAGAATGTAACATTTTCCTCAACCTCTTCCTTTTTGCAATGCGTATATTGATGTTGAATTATATTGAAATTTAAGGCATAAAAATTGTTGATATGTAGTATCAAAATATTCACCAATTGCTGTATTGTACACTATTTCCATATTTTATAGCAATAGTATTTAAACTTATATACTGCTCCATAGTGCTTTACAGCACTCTCCGGATAGTTTACAAATGGCAGCACATTGCCCCCAACAATTTGGATCTTCATTTTACTGACTTCAGAAGGATTGAAGGCTGAGTCAGCCTTAAGTTGGTCAAGATCCAACTCCAGGCTATGGACAAAGTTTCCCTGCAATACTGCATTCTAAGTACTGTGCCACCATGGTTCCTATTTTTATGTTCTTGGTAGACTTATTCTTTTGTTAAGTTCTCAGCAGAAAATAAATAAATATTTTTTTCTGAGGTCTATCTGTGCATGGATAGGCATTAACCATCCTTTATATTCAATCAAATGAAAACCAAAGAGGGGGGATTTTAACCTGCATAAATTGGATTCAAATTCAGTACTTAATTTTGGATTATTCATAAGAGTCCAGTTTATTGATAGATGGGAAGCATGCTCCAAAATGAAATGGCATGCATTAACAGAAATACGTCATTAGGCTGGAGGCCTAAATTTATTTGTATTTAAATATAAACACAATTAGCTCAGTTGTGAAGTTAAGAAACTACCAAGATGATTTCTAGCATATATCTAGTGTTAATATGAGTTTAATTTCTCTCCTAATTATTTATACTTGTCCAGCAGTACTTTTGCTTCAGAATATCTATGGTGTATTAAATCATTACTAGTAGATCTCATGATATACAAAATATTCAATTCTTCATTAGACAAAAAAGAAACAAGCATGCATTCTCAAGAGTAAATGTGAAAAAAGCAAAGAGAAAAATAGCTGTTATGATCTTTGTATAAATAGTCCTGAGAGCTTGTAATTTATAATAAGTTAATCCACTAGCTTTAACTCCTCCATTTCCATTTATTGAAGTTCTAAAGATTGGTAACTTCCTGACAGTTAGAACAATTAACCAGTGGAACAACCTGCCTCCAGAAGCGGTGAATGCGCCAACACTGGAAGTTTTTAAGAAGAAACTGGACAGCCATTTGTCCAAAATGATATAGGGTTTCCTGCCTGAGCAGGAGGTTGGACTAGATTACCTCCGAGGTACCTTCCAACTTTATCATTATTATTATAACTGGCAGAGATTCAACTCAACTAAGATTTTATCAGGTTTTCCATTATAAGTATCTGTTTTGAAAAGTTAATGCTGTTATTTAGTGGAAATGAAATCCTTAGAGGGATACAGGATTTGGAATTCACATCCTTAAATACAAGGCTTTTACTTGTAGGATATGAAATATCTTCACCCCAGATCTGTGAAAGTTAGAATTATTGCCTCCTATATGTGTCTATGAAAATGAGATACTTTTGATGTCTGGAAATTAAACATTTTCATCTGAAAAATTGCACTACTATTAGAAATAAGGTCACATTGTGATGGCTGTTTGGTTTTATAAATCCTGTCTACTAGAGCTTTATTCTACTCTCCTTTTTGAAAGCCTACAAAAATCTTTTGTTTCTTTGACCAGGCTGGAGGGATTAAAGCTATTTCAAATTGTTGTTATTAGTTGCAAAGTTGTGTCCGACCCATCGCGACCCCATATTTCAAATACATGTGTGCTATACCCCAGGAGTAAACATAGTAAACAGTGGTCTATAGTAAATGGTGGTTTATCTTACACTACAGTTGACAGTGCTACTGAAGGTTGTTTTCTGGATTTTCATTCAATTACGGTGCCAGCAAACATTATCACAAGCCCTGAGTTTGACTTGTTGTCATGCATATCATTTGCCCAGTCACTGTCTACATAGCATTGTAATGATAAGTCATCAGATGGCCATATCCTTAGTCCTAGGTCTATTGTGCCTTTTAAATATCTGAATATTCTTTTTATCCCTAACCAGTTTAGTTGTTTGGGTGCTGAAGTGTGCCAACTTAAAATGCTAATTGCACTGGCTATATCTGGTCTTGACCATTGGGATAAATACAATAAGCTACCTATAGCTGATTGGTACATTTCTTGGTCACATTCTGTGTCGTCTGCTATATCATTCTGGAAGCTTGGTGTCGTATATATGTCTTCCTCTAATTCAGCATTTAAATATGCAGTGGTAATATCAAAATGATATATGGTATAACTGCCTGCAGCTGCTAAAGCCAATGCTAACCTTATGGTCTCACCTCTTACTGTTGATGCAAACACTTCATCATAATGAACATTTTTTTCTCTGTGTAAATCCTTACACAATTAACCGTGTCTTATACTGCAGTTCATTATTGTGTAAAACCTTCTTTTTATATACCCATTTACACCCCATGGCCTTTTGTCCTTCTGTTAATCTCATAAGGGTAAACACCTGGTGTACATTCATAGACTCCATTTCCTGTCCATAGCCTCCTTCCATTTATCCTGCTCTACTTTAGGCAATGATAACATCTCTTGGTAATTACCCTATACTATAAGCTCTAACTAACCCCACTTGCTGAGAACTGATCAGGAGGTACACCTTTATTGCGACTTCTCTCTTTACCTCAGGTCTATCCTCTTCTATTCCTACTATTTCTGACCTGCTATTCTGTTCATCCTTCAAAGTGGGGTGGGTCCTTACATTAGACAGGACTTGCAAAATTAGTCCACCTGGAAGGAAGACCCTTGCCGGGGGACTTTGCAAAAACGACCATGTCAGACAGTCCCAATTGTTTTAGTTTGCTGGCAATGGCCCGGAATTCTTGTGTATATTCGGCTACCGGGCGTTTGCCTTGCCTCATCGTTTTTATCCTTTCGCAGGCTTTGCGGCCGGTCCGTCTAAGGCAGATTGCACAATCCAGATACGGGCTTTGTCGCTGGGGATGTCCTGCCCGTATTCCTCCATGTAGCTGAGGACTTGGGTTAGGAAGAATCCCAAGCATGTTGGCTCCCCTTTGAATTTCAGCTCCAGCGGCGGACGTCTTTGAATGGATCGGTGCCTTCGTTCTGGGTGGTAGTCTCTTCCATTCGGATTTCCATCTGTGGTTCGGCAGAGAGTGGGGACTACTGGAAACTTAGATTTGTTGGATATGAGTCAGGTTCCAAAGACTATAGATTTACAGATGGAACAAAGAAGGTTGTGATTTCAAGGTCTGCTAGTTTTGCAGAACAAAACAATTGGGACAGGGTGTATGCTAGCACCAAGGTGTTGATGCCAACACATAGTGCTAGTTCTCAGGAAGGAGAGGCTACACAAAACCCAATGAAGGATGAACAGAATAGCAGGTCAGAAATAGTAGGAATAGAAGAGGATAGACCTGAGGTAACTGCCAAATGTCCTTAGGTGAGCCAATGAAGGTTTCCTTCCATATAACAGGTAATATAGAGTTTTATTGATAGCAACACTCCATACCCTGTTTCCTAGATACCTGGCTGTTTTCATGGCTTCCCCCCAGTATGTAATACTCATTCCTGCATCTACCAGCAGTGAGTCTTTCATGGTTTGCAATATGCCATTCCTCCGTTCAGCCACTCCATTTACTGCCGGTGAGTATGGATTCATACGTCTATGCCTTATGCCTAAGTTCCTCAGCCACTTTTGGAAATTGTCAGACATGAACTCTGTTCCCCTGGCTGTTTGCAGCTGGCATACTTTATGGCCATATCTTCACTCTACAAAGTTCATCCATTGCTTGAACTGTTATAGAACTTCTGTTTTGCTCTTTAATAAATAGCAAAACCCATATCTGGTGTAGTCATCTACTAAGACTAGTACGTACCTAGCCCCTCCTAGAGAGGGTGCCATTGGACCAATTAAATCAGCATGCACTAACTGCAAAACTCTGTTTGTTTGCCTTGAGCTTTTCTTACTTACAGGATACACTCTGGACTTTGATTCCTTACAAATAGCGCAATCTAAATATGTATTTCATTGCTTAATGTGTAATCCTTCTGCTAGGTCTGGCATCCTTTGCAGCACTCTAAAACTTGTATGACCTAACCTCCTGTGTAATAAATGTACACAATTATCATGCTTGGGATGTTTGTAAGTGTTTGTGCACAACCATCCTGGTTCTTTTCTAACACATATAAATTATCCAGCTTAACACCTTGTGCACAAATCCTCCCACCTTTCCTGATGGTGTATTGACCCTTTGCAAACAGTACTTCATACCCCATATTGTCCAAGCTCAAAATACTGAGTAAATTATGGTCTACCTCTGGTACATATAATACATTATCCAATGTTTCTCCAATACCAGGTACATAAACTTTACCTTCCCCTTTAACAGCAGACTGTTGTCCATTAGCCAAGCTAACAAGTGTTTGTTTAGCTGGTCTTAGGTTTGAAAATGTTTGTGGGTCATTTGCAGTATGCTAACTCGCCCCACTGTCCAACAGCCAAGTGTTTTTTTTCCCCAGTTAATGTTGCTGTCAGGAAAAATGTCGGTTGTGTAGCTCTACGATCTTGTTTCGCTGCTCCTCTGTTTCTCCTCTCAGGGCAGTGTCTCTGGAGATCCTCTGTAGAACCACATGTGAAGCAGCATTTCACCATGCAAACGTTCTCGGCTGCTCTACTGGTATCTTTGGATGTTACAGTTTTAGGCCTGGTCTGTGCATTGTCACCCCCTCTCTGCTGCCTTTCTAGCTGTTTCTGTTCCTCCTTCAGTAACTGGCCAGTCAAATAACTCATGGTTAAGTCCCTCTCTTGCATGGACTCTAAACTAGTCACTAAGATGTCCCATGAAGTGTCCAATGAACTGAGCACCACATACACCTTCTCTTTTGGGCTCATGGAGTATAATCTTGGCTTTGGGAGTTTTGCCCCAGGTTTGAATTCAATGGCACAGTCTGTGGGTCGGTGGGGGGGGAGCTCATCCGCCCTCTCCTCACTGAAAACTTCAGCAAGGTCTCTGTATTCCTCTGGTATCTCTGGTAGTCCCTTTTCCTCTCCCATGGATGCTTTTTCTGTTCTTGATTCCAGTAGCCCCCCTTGGGATTTTAAGTCCATAGGGTCCCCCTTCGGGAATTTGATTTCTGCCGTCCTCCAATTTATCCAGGG
>NW_015386604.1:434128-450384 GCF_001527695.2 Protobothrops mucrosquamatus | reverse complement strand
GTGCCCTTCTTTCCCGCACTTGAAACACCCCGGTTGCTTCTTGGCCATGGCCAATGGTTTCACTGGTTCGCGTGTCAGCTCAGGCGGTGAGCGGCTCCATTGTTTTCCTCGGCGGTGCCTCCTCAATATGTCGATCTCTGCTTCCTCTGCCAAGGCGTACCATTCTTCTAGTTGATGTGGGTCCCCTCAGGGCAGGCAAGCATCATATAGGTCATAATTTAGTCCGTCTTTGAAATGGCTAAGGAGGATGTCTTCTGGCCAGTTTAGTTTGCTGGCAATGGCCCGGAATTCTTGTGTATATTCGGCTACCAGGCGTTTGCCTTGCCTCATCGTTTTTATCCTTTCGCGGGCTTTGCGGTCAGCCAGGGGGTCCTCAAATCGTCTTCTCAGGGAGGACATAAAACGATTGAAGTCGTTGAGCTCTGGGGCATTGGAGTCGTGCAAGTTCACCACCCAATCTGTGGCCGGTCCGTCTAAGGCAGATTGCACAATCCGGATACGGGCTTTGTCGCTGGGGATGTCCTGGCCGTATTCCTCCATGTAGCTGAGGACTTGGGTTAGGAAGAATCCCAAGCGTGTTGGCTCCCCTTTGAATTTCACCTCCAGCGGCGGACGTCTTTGAATGGATCGGTGCCTTCGTTCTGGGTGGTAGTCTCTTCCATTCGGATTTCCATCTGTTGTTCGGCAGAGAGTGGGGACTACTGGATCAGTAGATGTCCCCGGGGCTGCAGGTTCCACTTCCCCTTCGTTGTCTCTCCCTTTGCGGCTCCAGGAGCTGGGGCGGCCGTAGGGCTCAGGATTCCCCTCTCCTAGGGAGCTGAGAGTTCGCTTCATTAGGTCGATTGCTTTCTCTAGGATCCAGCCTGAGTAAGGTGCCCAGCTCCCTTCCTCTTCACTTGCGTGCAGGGATTTCTCCATCTCCTGCTTCCATTCTGGTTGTTTGGGCCCCCGTCTCA
Source organism: Protobothrops mucrosquamatus (assembly GCF_001527695.2). Taxonomy (NCBI): domain Eukaryota; kingdom Metazoa; phylum Chordata; class Lepidosauria; order Squamata; family Viperidae; genus Protobothrops; species Protobothrops mucrosquamatus. The sequence continues at coordinate 449,428 of NW_015386604.1, read as the reverse complement.
GAGTCACCTTTCTTGATTTCTTTCCCCACTCGCCTTTCTTTCCAACGTCCATTGACCACCGAGGATTGTGGTCCCGTGTCTCCACCACCTCTTCTCCTGAGGATTCTGACCTCTCAGATCCCGACAGCTGGCAGGGTTTCAGCCGGGGCAGCGGCTCACTTTCCGGCTCCCTTTCAGGAGAGTTTTCTCCCTTCCTTGCTCCACTGTCTGACATGGTCGTTTTTGCAAAGTCCCCCGGCAAGGGTCTTCCTTCCAGGTGGACTAATTTTGCAAGTCCTGTCTAATGTAAGGACCCACCCCACTTTGCATCTTAAGAAGACAGAACTCCTGGAATATTTCTTCCAACAGGCATCTTTATTAAGAGAAAGCTGGATGTAGTCGTTCTAGACAGGACTTGGGTTCAAGCTCTCTACTTCGAGGTTTTAAGGGATTCCCCATTAGTCACACCCCCGTAACCCCCTTTTCCCAGCAACAATTCTAGGCCTTACATTCTCACCCCCTTTCCCTCATTGCCGGGAGGAAACCTCAAAAAGGATTACATGAAAGCTAATGACCCCCATTGTTATTGTTAGTCCATTTGGTGATATCCACATCCAGTCCCTTTGAAGTAGGCTGAAGGAAGTGAGGGCCATAAAGCCCCTTTGTTCACCCCCTTCCCTTCATCGTATGACAGAATCCAGAGCAGACAGAAATGCGGGGTTTCATAATTGATAACTACAGATGGAATATATTTGGATTCTGACAGAGAGGTAGTTTGCCTCATTCAGATGAGATACTACGAAACCTCCTCCCATTACACTGATGGAGTCCATGTTGCCTGCTACTACCACAAACCACAACAAATCACAAGCCTTAACTCCTCTGGCTCTGGGTCAAGCTCTCACTGGGTTTCTCCTCTCTCTGGGCCCATAACCTGTCAGAGCATGCACAGTTTTATTGCACGAGATAACCCAGGAGTAAACACAGTAAACAGTGGTCTGTAGTGAATGGTAGTTTATCCTACACTATCTACAATATCATACACCAGAAACAATATAAATACACATGCTAATACAGAAGGATCGAACAAACCACAGTTACAGCAGGAAACAGAAGAGAGAAGAGAACACATCAACGGAGCCTTCCCTTTATACAAAGGCTCTTAAAGAGATACGGACCCTGCTGAGTCATTCCCATCATTACATCTTACATTACATAAGCTGGTTAGCTCTTAAATCAATATCTTAACATATTCTTCCATAGAAAGGCAAGTAAGCGGGCAGGAAGGAAGAAAGTATGCCACCATTGTTTCCTGTATGCTTCTGTTTTCATTAATATCCCTTCTTTCCAGTTCTTCTCACTGAATCAAGAATTGCTATATAATGCCAATTGAAAGTATCAGAATGTAGCAACCATACTGATGAATTTATCAAGGATTAAGTCTAGCTATTTATGTGGACATTTCTGAAGCAGTTACCCAAACTCAAGAAAAGACCATCAGGAGGGGGACTACATTGGTAGGAAAAAAAAACATGGATTCTATTCCTCTGTCATTATCAGAATGCCAATAGGCTGTTAGAAAGAAAAGGCTGTGTTTCAGGGTGTTAAAAGAAAAATCTTCATCAGGGTCCAGTCCAAGCTGGGAATAAACAAAATGGAGACTGCATTAGAAAGAAGCTTGTAGTTTATTGAAGAGCAGAGCCACAAGACATGTGGCTCTGGAGCAGCTGACCACATGTTGCTGGGAGTGGTGGATTTTTATACCTTCTTGGTGTCAAACCTTCAAATGCTCTGAATACAGCCATGTTTCATCGTTTTTCAGTTGCCACAGCAATGGGAGGAGGGAAATGTATTATTCTAGTTTAGTCAAAGCAATAACTTTCTTGTGGGAACTCAGGTCAAGCAGCGTAAGTGTTTGGCGGGCTGGAGCTTCCGTTAGAGACTCTGCCAAAGGTGTTAATTGGGATTGTGATTTATGACACACTAAGGGGTGGGGAGTTCAACTTTTACTTTACTTTACTTTTGGGGGGGAACTTTCAGTCTTGGTTTCACTTTTGTTCGTGCTGATATTATGTAGCCATTAAAAGTGTTCTTTGAGTAAAGCAGTTGCCTCAGAGTTCTTATTTCTATTGGTCTCATCAATTGGAAACTTGACATTAAACCAAGACTCCAAAATTCATTTATCCACAGGGTCCTGAGCCCCAGTCATCTACCCAACCCTTGGGAGGACAACAAAGACTGAGGGAAGATGCAGAGATGGAAAAGAAAGGGGAATCAGTCTCGAGCCTTGGAGCAGCTGCAGCAGATGGGACGCAGGCTGCTGCTTTCGTGGAGAACATGGTCCTAACAGCTTGAGCGAGACCAAAGACCCATGAAGTCCTGGTGGAGAAGCTGACTCAATCATCCTTGGGAGGACCTGGAGGTCCGATGCTGCCCTGCCACTCAAGAGCATGCTAAAGGCTGCAGAGGTCAAATTCCCACTGATTTCATTGCATGCTCTCCCTTCACCTGTAGTGATGAAAGCAAAGTGGCCAGCAGCCTGGGACGAATCCAGTGAGTGGAAGTATATGATAGCCATCCACAACCACTCAGTGGAACACCTGAGGGAGAAGTTAGATCGGCTGGAGATGGGCGAAGGAAGACAAGCCATCTGCCAGGTGTTTTCAGGTGGGTTGGAGGACAAGTGGTCACATGAACCTCTGCCACCCCAACGGAGTCCTAGACCTATGGTGATTGAGCAGGCTGCCTCCCCACTACCTAAGCCTGACCTGACATCAAGCCCGGTGCACTGGCAGAGCCCCAACCAATACTGACGCCAAGTCAGCCCAGATCGATCCCAATGACAGGTTAGTCATAAGTATTACAGGAATTCTGCCAGCCCCAAGCAATGCAGACATCCCATTAGCCCAGATTGGCACTTTCGTTCTCCTAGCCCTGATCACTACTGATGCCCTGCAAGCCCTGAGCGCTATTGGTGCTATGCTAACCCCAATCACTGATGGTGTCCTACCAGCCCATATCATCACCAGCACCCAGTGGAACCTGATCCCTATCAACGTTGTGCCAGCCCGAGACCTCCACCAGGAGTTTTCCGATGCGGGGGTTGCAGCAGCCCCAACCACTGCAGGTCCTTTGGGATCGCCACCCAGCTGACCCACCTTCTCTTAAGCTCACTTTCAATGGAGACCCCAGGTGTGGTCTCCTGTTAATAGTTATGAACGGGCATATTTGGATGAAGCCAAGATGATTGATGCCATAGCTGCCAATCTGGAGGGGGAGGCTGCGTAGTGGATGGCTGGCCTACGAGAGGAGCAGGCACCCAAGCTGTGGAACTTTGATCTGTTCATGCATGGACTGAGGGCCAGATTCGAGGATGAATCCCAAGCGGTACAGGTGGGAAAAGACCTCCACAATGTGAAGCAGAGGGGTCAACCAGCAAGAGAATACGTAAGAGATTTTCGAAGGCTGGCAGGGAGGATCAGGCAATGGCCCGAGCAGTCATTGATCCACTACTTCAAAGCGGGGTTGGATTGCAACCTATTCTAAACATGCATCTGCAGGGGCAATCCTAATCAACTCCATGATTGGTACCGCTTAGCTACAAACATGGATATCAAGTTGACACCGGTACCATAAGCCTACTTCTTTGGGACCTCAACCAAAGTGAGACCCTGTGAGGTGACAACCGTCACAGTGGCCTCCACCTGCCATGATGTGTGGGTCCATTCAAGCCTCTGCTAGACCCCAGAGCAAGTGCTTCAGGTGTGGACAACCTGGACACCTAGCTGCAGAGTGCCCGGTCCCTTTCTCTCTGCCAAAAAGTGTGACCACAACTCCGGCAAAGCCAAAGAAACAACCTCAGCAGACACAAGAGAAGTTGAATTGAGCCAGCCGGGGCAGGTTGTACAAGTCACCTATCCTCCCCAGGAGAAGCAAAATGAGCCAACTGAATGCCTGCCTGCACCAGACCCATATGACAGCAATGAGGGGGGGGGAGATGACCCGATGGTGAGTCAGCCTGTCCCACCTTTTGCTTTTTCTGCCAAAATAGTGGTGCCAAAATCAGGGGTTCAGTTGGACTTGAATGTTTTAGTCAATTCAGGATGCACCCGATGCTTGATCAAGCTCCCTACCATACTAAAACTGCACATTATATCAAAATTGCTACCTCTACCCATGAGGTTTGAGCAGGCCGATGGATCTTTCATAGGAGGAGCCCCAGCTACCCACCTAACTGAACTAGTGTGTCTAGAAATAGGGGAGCATTGGAAGTTAATCCGCTTTGTGGTGATCCCAAAAATGACTGAAGCAGTGATTCTGGGATTAGCCTGGCTTGACAAATGGCACCCCGTGATTTGGTGGGAGAATGGAGTTAGGACTTTAAGATTAGCAACTGGACCATTGCCTCCTATCCCAATCAGTAGCCTAGTTGAAAGTCAGGTGCAGCACCTGGAAACCTTGAAGTCGGCAGTTAGTTCCCTGCCAGGAGAGCCAATCATCCCAAGTGAATATAAAGACTTAGTAGAAGCGTTCAGAGAGGTGGAATGTGACATCCTGCCACCAAACCACGGACTGTGCTATTGAGATTTTACCAGCAGCAAAATTACCCAAACCAAAAATGTATTCAATGACCCCTTGTGAACTGAAAGAGCTGAGATCATACATTGATAAGAACTTAGCCAGGGGATTCATCCAATCAGCAAAATCCTGAGTAACCACCCCAGTGCTGTTTAAGGAAAAGAAAGATGGGTCGATGAGGCTGTGCATGGATTATAATTGATGAAGGACATGTTAGCCCATTTGGCGAAAGGAAACGTTTTTACCAAACTAGACCTAAGAGAGGCGTATTACCGAGTAAGAATCAAGGAAGGAGATGAGTGGGAAACCACTTTTAACAACCCCTTGGGAAGTTTCCAATTCAATGTCATGGCTTTCAGTCTGCAGGGGGGTCCTGCTGTGTTCATGCAATTGATAAATCAAGTACTGTATAATCACCTATATAAGGGGTTTTTGACAACATCCTCATCTATACTGAGACCTCATCTATACTGGCTGAGCATGTTAAATTAGTACGTGAAGTGCTAAAAAAGCTATTAAATGCCAAAATTTACGCAAAACTTTCAAAATGCGAGTTCCACCAAATACGCCTGGATTACTTAGGATATAGGATTTCCAGTGAAGGCGTTGAAATGGACCCAGCCAAAGTGAGGGCAGAACTGGAGTGGCAACCCCATGAACCCGAAAGCAACTCCAGAGTTTTTTGGGGTTCGCTAATTTCTACTGGCAATTCATTCCCTCCTTTGCCGAAATTGCCTTGCCACTGACCGAACTGTTAAAAATGGGGGGAAATGATGGGAAACCACGACCCTGCCAACCACTGCCATAGGCTAACTTAAGGGCCCTGTTAGACTCAGATGGCACCAGGTGCCTAGTCAACCCAGTGCTGGTTGAGAAACTGGAAATCCAGCTGAGATGGCTAAAAGTCCCAATTGCTTTTTGCCAGCTGGATGGTTCAGTAGCAGGGTGCATCCTAGCAACCTTTGTCACAGAACCCATAGAAATGCAAATGGGGGCCCTTTTAGAGACTCTGAGCTTTATAGTGGCACCTGGGATGGAATGCCCCCTCGTGCTAGAGCTGGTTTGGCTAAAGAAATGGAACCTCTACATGAATTAGATGAGGGGCCTACTAAAAATCCAAATGGGCTGCCCTTCCTGGGAGCGAGATAAAATTCAGAAGATAGCACTCCTGCAGTGGGAATTGGGGGCAACTGCACAGGGGAAGGACCTCCCCACCATACCCAAGGAGTAACAGGACTTGAGAGAGGTGTTCAGTGAAAAGCGGTCAGATGAACTCCCTCCCCACCAACCAATAGACTGTGCTATAGAAATCCTGCCAGGGGATAAACTCCCAAAACCAAAACTATATTCTATGACCCCATGGGAGCTGGAGGAACTACGGCTGTTTATTGACAAGAATCTTGCCCAAAGTTTCATCCAGTCAGCATGACCATGGATAGCAGCCCCTGTTCTGTTCTGAGAAAAGAAAGATGGGATCCTTCATTTATGCATAGACTATAGTGGGCTTAATGAAGTGTGTCTGAAGAATGTCTACCCTTTATCCCTAATGAAGGACATGTTAGCCCACTTGGCTAAGCGCAAGATATTCACTAAGCTGGACTTATGGGAGGCTTACTACTGTGTGAGGTTCAGGGAAGGGGATGAATGGAAGACCGCTTTCAATTGCTCACTGGGCTGTTTCCAGTTCAAAGTCCTCCTTTTTGAGCTACAAGGTGCCCCTGCAGTGTTCATGCAATTGCGGTAATCAATGAGGTTCTACACAAGCACTTGTGTAAGGGGGTGCTAATGTACTTAGATTGCATTTTATTTACACTGAAATGAAAGTGGAGCACATAAAGCTGGTGAGGGTGGTCCTCACCCCTGGTGAAGGTGGTCCAACAAGCTGCCAAGTTGTATGCCAAACTCTCTAAATGTGAATTCCACCAAAACAAAATAGATTACCTGGGATATCATATTTCATGTAAGGGAATTGAAATGGATCCTCAGAAGGTCAAAGTGGTGTTGGAGTGGGCTCCACCCAGAACCAGGAAGCAACTGTAAAGTTTCCTGGGTTCGCTAACTTTTACCAGCAATTTATCCCATCATTGCATAGGCAAACTTGAAATGTCCCATAGACAATGAAATGACTGCAGCCCTTAAGGTTGCGCTAAAAAAAGACACATGGTTTCAAATTCATGCAAGTGTCTGATCGATCCAAGACGAGCTGGCTGGGGTAGGGGGTAAGCTCTATGTACCAGAGAGTCAAAGATTTATGGCTTTGGAGAAAAGCCACAATTCCAACAGTTTGGTTTTGTAAAGATTTTACACCTGATAAAAAGACAGTTCTGATGACCATCCTTCAAAAAGGACATTGAGAGCTATGTAGCAAGTTGCCCAGTTTGTGCCTCAGCCAAACAAGAAAAAATCTCAGGATTTCTTCAAATCATGGCTGAGACATCAGTACCCTGGAGAGAGATCTCCATGGATTTCATAGTGGAGCTCCCTGAAAGCTCAGGAAATACTGTTATATGGATCATGACTGATTTGTTTTCTAAACAAGTACATTTTGTCCCATGTCTGAAAATTCCATTGGCATGGAGCCTAACCAAGTTATTTTTACATCATATTTACCAATTACATGGGGCACCTCAACACATCATTTTGGACAGAGGGGTGCAATTCACTTCTGTGTTTTGGCAGGCCTTCCTTAATCTACTTGGGACTGATCAGGGGCTTAGTTTCAGTCACCACCCCCAAACAAATGGGGGATGGGTGAACAAGCAAACTCAGTATTGGACAGTACCTGAGATGCTTTATTAATTATCAGTAGGATGATTGGACTGACTTGTTGCCTTTTGCAAAAGTGGTATACAACAATTCTGTACATAGCAGCAGAGGATTCACCCCCTTCAGGGTGGCTACAGGTCAGGAATTTAAGCCTATACCTGAACCACCTCTAAATGAACCTCCGGTGCCATCGTTAAAAGAATGGTTCTCCCAATTACGAAATACATGGCCAGTAGTGAGAAAAGCCCTTGCAGATGCCAGGTAGGCTTACAAAACTCAGGTTGACAAGAAACACACAGAACCCAAACCATTCACCATTGGTGATTGTGTCTACCTCTCCACCCACCACCTTCAGTTTCTATAACCTTCAAAGGAATTGGGACCCAAATTTGTGGGGCTCTTCCCCATTAAACGCATTATAAACCCTGTGACTATAGAGTTGGAATTGCCAAAGTCTTTTCATCGAGTCCATTCTGTGTTCCACTATAGTCTATTAAAACCTGAGGTTATTTCCCCCCTTAGGCCAAGCTTTCCACTGCCTCTTGAGCCACTAATGGTTGAGGGAGAGCAACATTTTGAAGTTAGAGAGATCTTAGATTCCCGCAGGCATAAGGTAGTGCTCCAATACCTAGTAGCATGAAAGGACTTCCCAGATTTGTAAAGCATTTTCATAACCAATATCCTAATAAACCTAAATAATGTTTCCCTTAATTTCATAATTTCTTTTTTCTTCCTCTCTATTATGTTTCTTTCTGTAGGACTGATGTCATTTCATTGAGGAGCAGCATGTCAGGTCCACCATGCTAGTGTCCTGCCATTCAGTTGGAGGGGGGAGGAAGGTTGCTGGCATTCTTCAGATGCTTTCACTTTTGCTGTAACCGCTTGGGAATTAGGGAGGGGGATTATCTTCAGAGATAAAGCAGAGTCCTTCCCAGCCAGTTCCAGCCTGATTCCAAGGCCGTCATGCCCTAAGGGTGCCCTTTTTATCTACCCAGCACTTCAGTGTCCTCAAAACAACCCTGAAGCATCACATTGACTGCCAATGGACTGGTTATGAGGGACTGGATTTCGGGAAGTGAAAGAATTGCTTTGTGCTTCATGCAGGACCTTCAGTTTCTGCCTGACTTTTTGCTTTCACTTTCTCTCAGTAAAAGTTCTTTTGATTAACCTCAATGGAGTCAAGAGTTTTACTTTCCTGAGGGACCAGCTTGGGCAGGTCCTTACAGAACAATTTTTCTCACTGTCAGAAAATCAGATCAGGCCAGCATTAGCATTTAATCTAGTGATCAATGCACCAGTCTAGAAACGAGGAGACTGTAGTTCTTATCCCACCTGAAAGCCAGGTGGGTGACTTTGGACCAATCACTTTCTCAGCCCTACCCACTTCACAGGGGTTGTTGTGGAGAAAATGGGAGAAGGAAGGAGCACTAAATATTTTCACCATCTTAAATGATTTTAAAAAAATAACGAAAGCAAGAACAAACAAATCCTCTTTACCTGACCATCAAGGAACACTAAAAATGGCAGTTAACCACTACTTTCTAATCCTCTGTTCTTTTCATAGCTTCGGCTCACACCTAGAAACAAAAACTTAAATTTTATTTGTTAAATTTATTCACCACCTGTCTTGCTGTCATGCAGCTTTTGAAAGAAAATTCAGGTCCGGTTCCAAGCCAGGAATAAAAGTGGAGGCTGCTTTTGAAAGAAGGTTCTTGTTTATTGAAGAGCAGAACCAGCAACAGCATGCAGTTCTGGGACAGCTGACCAATTGGAGTTGAGAGTGGATGGATCTCTATAGGGTTCTGATTGAAATGACCCATGGGGTTGTGCAATGTAGTGAACCTTATGCCTTTTTGTTATTTTAAAGGTGGTGGGTTAATCCTATTATGTCCTAAAGGTCCTGTCCTGTCCTTGGAGCTGAATGGGGGAATTTAAATTCTTAATACCATCAACTGTGGGGGCTGAAGGCATTTTTCTTATGAATATCATGTCCCCGTCTTTCTGAATGGATTACCAGATCTGCATTTCTAAAGATTAGCCCTACTTGAGGCAGGAAGACTGGGGGCTGTTTTGTCTTTGTTAAGATTTTTTCTCCATTTCTCCTTTAGGGGAAATATTCTATCCTACCTTTTTAAATATTCCCTAAAATATTTCATTCTCTTTGTAGGGAAATGCTGATTCCCTACAAAGCTAAAACTTCCCCTTTTGTCCTTGTAATTAGGGAAGATGTGAAGAGAAATAGGGAGATGAGGCAGAACGCCATCCAATGGAAAATCATCCATCCCAGAATTTCACAGCAAATGCTACAATGTTTCCTCCCAGAGCAGGATCTGATTTAATGGTGAGTTAATCAGATCAGTTTCTCAATTCTTATGGAAGCCCATCTATGATCTAGGGAACAGGAGACAATCAGGAGACTTCAATATTGAGTAACATATAATAATATTCCCTTCCTTCTTTTCCTCCTTCTTTTTCTGGGGATCCCTTGATTCCTTCCGGTCTTCTCAATTTCTCTTTAAGCCCCAAATCATTCTCACCAATCTATCCCTGCAATAGCCATCAAATACAAATTTAACTGTGCAGAAATACTATGGTTTCATCTTCCATGCTGTTATTAAACACATGTAAACTCCCTTCTTGCATAGACTGTCAATCGTGGCTTATTCCAAAGAGATTGTTCAGAATCTAATAAAAGACTAGACTAAACTAGACTAGAATCCAAATATATTCCATCTCTATCAGAATCCAAATATATTCCAAATATAATCCAAATATATTCCATCTCTAGTTATCAACTATGAAAAACCGCATTTCTGCCTTCTCTGGATTCTGTCATACGATGAAGGGAAGGGGGTGAACAAAGGGGCTTTATGGCCCTCACTTCCTTCAGCCTACTTCAAAGGGACTGGATGTGGATATCACCAAAAGGACTAACAATAACAATGGGGGTCATTAGCTTTCATNCCTGGGATTGTCGCTGGGAGAAGGGGGTGATGGGGTGTGGCTAATGGGGGATCCCTTAAAACCTTGAATGGGAGAGCTTGGACCCAAGTCCTGTCTAGAACGCCTGCATCCAGCTTTCTCTTAATAAAGATGCCTGTTGGAAGAAATATTCCAGGAGTTCTGTCTTCTTAAGATGCAAAGTGGGGTGGGTCCTTACATTCAGATTCATGGAATACTTTTAAGGAAAAGAGATTTAAGAAAAATACCGTCTCACAGAGAGCAAGATTCTATTTTTGAGAAAATGAGCAATACACTTTCTTAATTTTCTTTAGAAAGGCAATGCTGCGGTTACAGCAACTGTGAAGATTTCAGATATTTGCATTTAAATATTAAAATCCATTCTTCTTTCTGGGTCATTTAGGCAAAATAAATTGAGTGGGTTACAACTGGAAACTTTTTGTTATTGTCTTTCCAGACCATTCTGTCAGGTAAAATATTTGGGATGGAGACATATATTGTTTCAAAATTGCAGCGTTTTCTTTGTGGTTTTCTTATAATTCTCAAGCAATTCTACATGGCACTCGGTACAAGGCAGAATTACATATTATAAAATATTAGAAACATTTCATACCTTGATCCCAATTATTATTCCTGAAGTGTTAAATAGCAGTACCATTTTTAAACATAATTATTAATTCCCAAGAAGGTTTAATTTTCAGCTACTTATTTCCATTTGTTGATTATTCCAGGTTACAGCCCAATAATTTCAAACCCCACCCAATTATTTTATTGTGCTCTCTTTTTTCTTGCTCTTTTTTGTTAGGGCATATCAATCGTTCAAATCAGTTCAGTTTGTTAGTAAGAGTATAATTAAATTTCCCTTTAGCAAAGCATAGGCAAATTATAGCTAAGAAATGCATTGTGTATCAATTTCTTGCTCAAGACATGTAAAACCCAATGGCTGAGTTCCATTGAGAAGATCCAAAGTGGTTTAATTCTTCTTGCACTGTATTTTCATTTTATTCAAGCCGTCCACCATGCAATTAATTGCTCTGCATAGGAGTATCCACAGAGCCAGAGTTCCAATTCCACAGTAACTGAATTTATGATGTGCTTGATTGGAAAGGGACCTGCAAATTTGGGTCCTAACTACTTGGAAGGTTGCAGTGATTGCAGTGGATAAATAGACTTTGTCCCCAATGCAAAAATGTTTGGGTTCCCTTCTCTTTTTATCTGAGCTTTATAAGCATCCCTGACTTAATCTAGAGCTTTTCTGACTATTGGCCAGGATTTTTGCAATTTATTCATCCATTCCTTAAGGGAAGGGAGGTGGGCTCACTTGTTGGTAATTCAGGCATAGGGTTGAACATCTGTCCCATGGCAATTTGAAAGGGAGTGTACCCTGTGCTGGAGTGAACAGCATTGTTATATGCCACTTCAACAAAGGGCAAGAGATCAATCCAATTGTCCTGCTGGTAATTGATAAAGCATTTAAGGTACTGCTCCAGAACTGAATTTGTTCATTCTGTCCCCTCATTCGTTTGAGGATGATGACTAGAACCCAAGTCTTGTTCTATGCCCAATAGGTCCAAAAAGGTCTTCCAGAACTTTGAAGTAAACTGTACGCCCCTGTCTGAAATTATGTGCTGAGGGGCTCCATACAACCAATAAATATTTTGAAGGAACATTTTAGCTAAGACTTTAGCAGTTGGGATCTTTTGGCATGGAATGAAATGGACTTGCTTTGAGAATAAGTCTGTTATGACCTTTCTTCTTCTTCTTATGCCATATCTGTTATCGGACATTGGCGATCATGTTGGTGATCCTGTTTTTATCAGCAGCCGCACGAAAAAGTGCTGCTGAGTTTTGTCCAAACCAGTCCCTTAGATTTTGAAGCCATGATGTTCTTCTTCTGCCTGGACCTCATTTGCCTTCAATCTTTCCCTGGAAGATTAAATGTAGTATGCCGTATTTTTCTGGGTGTTGAATCATATGTCCGAAATATTCTAACTTTCGTTTTTTAATTGTTTTGATTATTTCCCTTGGCTTTCCCAGGCAGCTTATCACCTATGACCCAGATAACTGTATTTCCTGAACTGTCTGGCAATTCCACAATAAAATCCATAGAAATCTCTGAAGGGCTCGCTACCACCTGCAAAAGACCAGGGATTTTCCCTTGCCTTCGCTTTGCTGCAGCATAAATAGGGCACCTGGCCACATAACTTTCCATGTCTTTTTTCAACGATGGCCATCAGAATTGCCTTTTTATCAGGTGTAGGGTCTTCACAAATCTGAAGTTTTGAATCATGGGAAACTTGCATAGTTTTTAATCTTTGCGCGGCAGGGACATAGAGTCTTCCTCCCACCTGTGCTAGTCCATCCTGCATCAAGCAGAGATTTTTATGTTTTGAAAACCACTCATCTTTCTCTAAAACGTGTTTGAACATGGTTGAGGCAGCATTGTCCAATGGTGTGGGGCTTCTCTTCTGTGATCTCATGACCACTGGGGCCACTAGTTGCTGTTGTCATGGTTCCAACAGACAGAGACAAATAAAGCAGAACTCCAAGGCTTGAAAATTCCTCAAAGAACATGTTTATTAGTTACAAAGTATCAGCATGATCAAAAGTGAAACCAAGTCTGAAATTCCCACTAAAAATTTCCCAGTTACAAAGTATAGTGTCCCACCCACCAAATTATGCCATCACTACATTCCCCAATACATTCATTTGGCAGTCTTTCTTATACAACGCCCAGTCCCTGATCACAAGAGCAGTAGATGACCTTGGTTCCCACAGGACAGAAGATTATTTTGACCAGTGAAGCACCTGGGCAAGCCCCCCTCCCTCCGTTCTATGAACATAGAATGAAGAGAAAGATGGCTGCAGCCAGGCTCATTGTAGAGTTGACAGTTGGCCCACCTTAAAAGGAAAGAATCTCCTGTAGGGGAAACAAAAAGGTATTTCCTTGAGGCTTGTGAGGATGTTTGTTGTAAAATTTCTATATTAACCATTCTGCTTTCACATCTGTACATTTCACCCATGTAGCTTCTGACAATGGATAGCCTTTCCACTGAAAAAGGTATTGTAACTTCCCCTTGTACAACCTAGAATCAAGAATTAGTTTTATCTCATAATGTGTTTCCCCCTCCACCACTATTGGACTTGGTTGTTTCTTTGGAATACGTCTTAAAGAAGACTCGGAAACAGGTTTCAACAGACTACAATGGAACACAAGGTGAATTTTCCCCAAAAGCCGTGGAAGCTTTAACTCCATGGTAACAGGATTTATGATTTTGGTGATAGGAAAAAGACCCAGAAACTTTGGCCCCAATTTTTTGCTGGGTAACCTCAATCTGAAATACTTATCTGAAAGATAAACCTTTTCCCCAACATAAAATGGTCTTTGAGGGGAATGTTTCTTATCAGCCTGCTCCTTGTAATCCTTAGCGGCTTGGGTTAAGGCTTTTTTTACATTCGCTCAAACACTTTGAAAGGAGGTCACCCACTGATCCAAAGTTTGCGAGGTAGGTGGCTCCTGGGGGTACTCAGGTATAGGCACAAAATCCCTCCCAGTAACTATTTTAAATGGTGCAAGACCAGTGCTACTGTGCACAGTATTGTTATAGGCTACTTCAGTGAAAGGCAGAAGATCAGCTCAATTAGGCTGCTGGTAATTAACATAGCATCTGAGGTACTGTTCCTCCATTGAGTTTGCACATTCAGCCGCCCCATTAGTACTTGGATGAAAAGCCAGTGAGAGCCCCTGAGTAGATCCAATAAGCTTAACGAACTCCCTCCAGAACTTTGCAATGAATTGAAGCTCTCTGTCCAAAATAATCCATTTAGGACAGACATGTCAAACACTGGAAACAGTGAGGGAACAGCCCCCGCTGCCTTGGCCCTGGCCCAGGCTGGCCGGGAGCCAATGTACAATTTTGTGGTGGCAATCTATGCTGAAACGCATTCAGTCTTAGCTCCACAAGGCCATCTAGAAACAGCAAGGAACCAGCCCCTGCCGTGTCAGCCCTGCCCCCTGGGTGTTTGCTGGGGAGGTGTCACCCTTTGTGAGGAATGAAGAAATGGACCATACCTTGATGCTTGCCCCAGTCCCACCCCCTTCTGCCAGAGACCCTCAGATCTGTCCCACTCCTGCCCAGGCCCCCACAGGCACCCTTGATGCAAACGATGTAGAGCTGGCCATGCCCACCCAGTAAGCCATACCCACTCCATCCACACCCACCAATAGGCCACACCCACCTTGGCCACACCCACCCAGCCCCCCAAGGGCAACCGCAATGCTGATGCGGCCCTCAATGAAATTGAGTTTGTTTTTTTTTAAATAAATTTTTTATTAATTTTTCATTAAAAAACAGAAACAAACCTTTTATCACAATATCAACCAAAAAGAAATCAACATCAAACAATACATTCACGGAGATGTCCGGTGTCCCCCTTTCGCACCCCCCTCTCACCTACCTACACCTTCCTCCTCCTTATCTTACCGCCACTCCTCCTTCCTCCCTCTTTCCTACTTCCCTTTCTCCCTCAATCATCCCGTCAGTGCGGTTGGGGTATCACCGGGCACCTCCTTAAAGAAAAATCATACATATATATATATATACATCTAAATCTATAATAAAAACCTAACCCTTTCCCCCCTCCCCCCCCCAGGACTTCCCAAAGCTAATCTAGGAAATAAATACACAATCATCCAATACAAATCAAAAACTACTCATTATTATTACACACTAATACAAAATTACTGTGACTCTAAAATAACAGTAAATTACAACAAAAAAAAAATTTAAATTGTATACCTAATTTTGTTCTAAGTTTTTAATCAAAAGCTACATAATAATTTTTCAGTTCATACTTTCTCTGAATGTATTCTATCCATCTTCTCCATATTGAGATAAATTTTTCCTGTGAATGATCCTTCAGGTACGCGGATATTTTTGCCATCTCTGCAAAATATGATACTTTCTGTCTCCAATCATCCATAGTTGGTAATATCTTTTTTTTCCAGTTTTGAGC
>NW_015386604.1:412663-434028 GCF_001527695.2 Protobothrops mucrosquamatus | reverse complement strand
ATTTTATCTTTTTCTTAAAAATCTGTTGAATATTCCACCAAATCTTAATCCAAAAAGCTTTAACATCCCTGCATGTCCACCAAATATGATAATAAGTAGCATCCATACTACCACATCTCCAACATTTTGGTTGCAAGTTCGGATACATGCAAGACAATTTTTGAGGGTCCAAATGCCATCTATAAAACATTTTATAAAAGTTTTCCCTTAAATTCTGTGCCTGAGTGAACTTGACATTTCTTACCCAAATTTTCTCCCAAGTTTCCAATTTAATTGGTTCTTGGATATTTTGAGCCCATTTAATCATACAGTCTTTAACCAATTCCGTCTCCGAATCAAATTCTATCAAAACACTATATATTCTCCTAATATGGGCTCTACTTTGATCTTTAATCTGTTTTATCAAGTTCACATCTTCCAACATTAAACCCAATTTTTGATCTATATGCCATCTCTCAACAAGTTGAAGATGTAGCAACCAGGACTGGAGAACCTTATCCTGTTTTAACTCTTCCAATGATTTAATTTGCCAGTCCTGTCCTCTTAGCCTAAGTAACTTTTTATAAGCAATACCTTGTAATTTTACTCCCCTTGCTATTCCTTGTATTGCATGTTCCGGAATCGCCCACATTGGGATTTTAAAGTTTAGCTTATATGAACACTTTTTCCAAACTCTCAGCAATGCAATCCTTAAAATATGAGATTTGAAAGCCCGATCAATTTTCTTATCAAAAAATAAGTAAGCATGCCATCCATAATATAAATCCCAACCCTCAAGTTTCAAAATATCTCTATTAGTTAAATTAATCCAATCACTAATCCAAGTTAGTACCACTGCTTCATAGTATAATTTTAAATTAGGGGCTTTAAGTCCCCCTCTCTCCCGTGCATCTTGCAGAATTTTAAATTTTACCCTAGGTTTTTCCCCCTGCCATATGAACCTATTGATACCTCTTTGCCATTCATCCAAATTTAAATCCTTTTTTAAGATAGGTATCATTTGAAACAAAAAAAGAAACTTGGGGAGAACATTCATTTTTATTGCTGCAATTCTTCCCAAGAAGAATGAAATTGAGTTTGACACCCCTGATTTAGGAGCTCCGTGGAGCTGATAGATGTGCTTCAAAAACTTCTTGGTCGGTTTCTGAGCAGAGGGAAGCCCTGAACAAGCGATGAAATGAGCTTGTTTGGAAAACAGATCAATCACAGTCTATATTACAGTATTTCCCTTGCTCTCAAGTAGGTCCACTATAAAATCCATAGCTATTTCTTCCCAAGGCTGGGAAGGGTCAGCTACCTCTGCAGGAGCCCTGGAGACTTTCCAGGACATTTCTTCATAGCAGCGCAGGTAGCACAGCTTTTCACATAACTCTCAATGTCTTTTTTCATGCCTGGCCACCAGAACTGCCTTCGTACCAAATGTAATGTTTTCAGGAACCCAAAGTGGCCAGCCTACTTTGCATCATGACTGCACTGAAGGGCTTTGATACTCTTGAGCACACACAATTGTGTCCTTTGATCTATGATTATCAGTTCATGACTTTGAAATATGAAAGCTCACGTTATTTTTCCTTCAAAGAATGTGGGTGGAAGCAGTTTTTGCATGCCTCTCTGTAAAAGGGTGTGTACATCACGTAGCGTAATATATCTTAATCAATTATGAATTGTATTTGCCTCAGGCTGGCCTCTCCTTATGCTTGTACTATCTACTTATGTGATATAGTATAAAATTAGCTTTACAGAAAGAGCCAAGGAGGATTTTTAACCCAATAAATGATTTGTCCAAAACCCCCTTTCCATTGTGACTAAAATAGGGTTTTTTTTTTCAAATTGACAATTATAGGAGAGACTTCATTCCAATTAGTTTATTATGGCTGGTCTGCAAAAATACAGACAATCACTTAATAGAGGCAGAGCTATTGACAGCTTAATCATCTAGTGATCATCTGGATCTTTGTAGCTCAGATAAAGTACATCTAATTTTTATTATTACCATGGTCAAAACTGGTAGGCTGTACACTAAAAATTTCAAGAACTTTTCATTCAGGTATATCAGGGGTGGGGACTATGGCCCCTTTATGACTTCAACTCCCAGAATTCCTGAGCCAGCATGGTCATAAGGGATCATAGTCCCCCACCCTGAGGTATATGAATAAAGAGGTAGACTGGAGTGTAGCTCTTCTTTGGGAGGAACTTATTTATCTATCTGGAACTGTGGAGCATGGGGAAAAAGAATGATTGGTGAAAATCTCTAACCAAACCTGAAGACATAAGAGCCCACAGGGAAAGATAACAGTTATACAAATACCTATTAATCCAGGGTTAATATTGCATTTATTGGTGCACTTGTTGATGCAGATTTTATGATAGTATTATCCAGTGCTTTTTTTGTAAAAAAAAAAAGGTGACGGAACTCACACGTCATACAATCCACCTTGCCTACCCTACAAGGTTTCATCCAAAAAAGGTGCTGGAACTCTGTTCTGGGTGTTCTATGACAAAAAAAGCCCTGGCTATCTGGGACCCTTTTTTACTAAATACATTTATTTCAATAAAGGAAAATATTTGTCGCACTGATGATGTGAATTAGTTTGGGTAATGCAAGAAAACAACCAAGCTCAGAGCAAGCCAAAAGCTCCACATTTATTAGTCCAATAGTCACAGTAACTGCTAACAGGATGTTGGGAAGATATTATATATAACTGAGTTGATAACTTAGTGGGGATTTGTGTTGCCTTTCGGGGTGGGAAAATATTCCATTTGGTTGAAAATAATAACAACAGAATGGAAGCCAGCAAAAATAAATGTGGAAAGGTCAAAAATGGAAAATATGTGTATAATAATGTATAGTAATAATAATATGTATTATTTTTAGTATGAAGTATAGTATGAAGGAAGAAAAATGCAAACAAAAAACAAGACAACAAGGACAAATATATTTAAAGAAGAATAAGGGGAGAAAATGTAAATAATAGAAGATTACCGTTACGAAATTGCTGTTAAAAAAAAAAGGAGGAGTATACATTGTGTGTGTATGTGTGTTATGTTTTGTTGTTTTAAAAAATAAAAAAAAATTAAAAAGTGAGAGTTCTAAGACTATGGTTCTTGTGAGAATTTAAAAAAACGTTCAAGAAGTTAATAGATTAATTACATGAGACATGTGCTTATTTTTGCTTAATTTGTATGATTTGATCAAAGCAGTAGTTGTATATCAACAATTATATATTGTTCATATACAACAATATACATCTCCGTTATCAGACCTACACCCAGATTTTCTTTCTACCCTCTAGTGGTGAAAGCATCTAATAAAAAATATGTTTAGATACTACTATGAATTTCATTCTTCCTTCAAAGGTTTTACACTAACTATCCATCTGGACAATTTCCCCTAATTTCCCTCCTGTCAGAACAGGATTGCTGGAAAATAAACTGAGGTTTTATTTATTTTTCCTGTTTGAATTCCTAAAGATGGCTGACAGGTTAATTATTTAGTGTATGATCTGCTGGTGAAGAACAGGCTTCAACAGCAGACATCTGTTAAGTTATTGCCACGAGTATGAAAAAAGAACACCTATTCAGAAATCCACCAGACAGCGATAATACTCGAACTCTATCAGCTCTCATTCAGTAGCTGTACGATAGGGAAAATATCGAACCCAGTTATACTTCTTCTGTGCGTGCCCTTCAATTACAAATATAGCAAAATTTGAAATTGATTAGTACTCACATTCATCTGAATTGAGGCAAAACCATATTTGAATTGTGAATCCTGATTGTGAACTTCAAGACCATTAGGACAGTTTTACTTGCATTCAAATGTACAAGACAGTACTCAAACCTAAGAGACAAAGTAAGAATGCATACGGGATATAGGTAGTAGTTTGGTCAAAGCGTATAGCTTCATAAATTCAGACAAAAGCCCAAGGATTCTTAGGCTGTTAAACATACAAACCAGTAATTCTATATTACATTGCTTTATATTACATTTGAATACCTACCATGAACCAGTTTGGACTAGTACAGGGTTTTCATTGGCACTTGGCAGATGGTACATGACCCTTCCCAGCCTAGCCAAGGATAGCGGGGGAGGAAAAAGCCGAAGTGGCGCAGCACAGGACTTGCCATGAGAGAGTCCTCAGGAGCTGCAGGGCTGCTGGGGCAAGACAAAGGCCCCAGGATCGGCATTTCTGGCTCACGCAGAAGAGAAAGGAGGAGGAGGGGGGTAGAAACAGGAGAGGCTATAAAAGGAGAGGAAGAAAAAAAGACGCAGCCTTGGAAAGAGGAGTCAGCCGGAGCTGCACCAAAGAGAAAGAAGAAGGACAAGGGGGGAGAGAGGAGAGGAGATAAAACAGGCTGGCCGAGAGCCAATCTACAACTTTGTGGTAGCCATCCATGCCAGACGTGTACACAGGTGGCAGTGAAAAACAGGGAAGAAATGCAGCTGGGGAGGTGTCACGCTCCACAAGGAATGAAGAAAGGCATCATCGGCTAGAGGTAGCCAGCAATTGGCATTTGCCCAGTTCACACACCTGGCTCTGTGGGCTCCGGGGGAGGGGATGCTGCAAACAACTGGAGAATCCATGTTACCTGCACAATGCCACTCAGCCCCCAGCCTGCCCAGTTTTGGCAGTCAGTGGCATGCTCTCCTCACAGCATGGAGAGGCTGGGCTGGGCGAGGCAAAGCTGGGGAGAAGCCGAACCTATCTGGGCATGCATACAGGAGGTGGTGAGCGTGTGGGGCCTGGCATCCCAGTTGACTATCCTGCCCCACAGGCTGACTGCATTCTGAGCTCTTCTCTTTCACCCAGGATGCCAAGCCTTGCGCACTCGCCACCTCCTGTGCACGTGCCTAGGCAGGTTCGGCTTCTCCCCAGCTTCACCTCGCCTGGCCCCAGGGGATGGTGCCTTTCCTCATTCCTCACAGAGGGTGACCCTTCCCTAGCTGCATTTCTTGCCTGTTTTTCTCCCTCCCTCATCACAAAAATCTTCCCACCACTCTCCTCTTAAGGCTGTGTAGTTCTTGTCCAGGAATTTACAGTGGCCTTTCAAGCCATGACCACTGGCAGCACAGCCACCAGCCACGCTGGCAACCTCTCCCCTTCCCCTTGTCCCTTCCTGGGCATGGAGGGAGGGAGGGAGGAAGGAAGGAGATGGGAATGAGAAGGAGGGAGGCAGGAAAGGAGGGAGGGAGAGAGGGAAACAGGAAGTGAAGTGAAGTGAAGTGAAGTGAGGTGAGGTGAGGAAGGAAGGAAGGAAGGAAGGAAGGAAGGAAGGAAGGAAGGAAGGAAGGAAGGAAGGAAGGAAGGAAGGAAGGAAGGAAGGAAGGAAGGAGATTGGAATGAGAGGAAGAGAGGGTCTGAGGGAAGTCCTGCCTTAGCACTTGGCCACCAGCAGCCCTGCTGCCCTTTTGCCATCCCCTTGCCCCCTCCTCCTGGCCTACCCTGATGATCTCCCATCCTATCACTAAGGATGCTTTGGTTACAAAGTTGGGTCTCCTCGCATGGAGAGGGAGTGGGCCTCCCTCTGACCCATGCACTTTGCCCTCCTGCACCCACCATGAGCAACCTGGCCAAGGAGAGTGAGCATAGCAGCAGCAGTTTTGAGGAGGAGGTAAGCATAGCTGGGTGCCCCCTCGGGGAAGTGGGGCTGGACTGGATTGGGCTCTGGGGTCGTGGTGCCCCAGGAGCTTGAGGGCTGGGTGCTTGTCCTCCACTGCCCAGGGCTCCGGGCAGCCTGCACCATCGTCCAGAGTCCCCTATGCAGCCCAAGAGGGATGGCAAGGCTCCTCCAATGGACCATTGTCCAACCCCCTGCTTAAGCGGGAGACCCTATACCATTGTAGGCAGGTGAGTATCCAGTCTCTTCTTGAAAGCCTCCAGTGATGAAGTACCCAGCCAAGCTATTCTACTGGTTGATTGTTCTCACTGTCAGGAAATTTCTCTTTAATTGTAGGTTGCTTCTCTCCTTGGTTAGTTTCCATCCATTGCTTCTTGTCTTGCCTTCTGGTGCTTTGGGAAATAAGTTGACCCCTTCTTCTTTGTGGTAGCCCCTCAAATATTGGAACACTGCTAGTCCTTATTTTCATTATACTAAACTAAGCATTCTTCATATGTTTTAATCTCCAACCCCCTAATCATATGTGTTGCTCTTCTCTGCTCTCTTTCCAGAATCTCAATGTCTTTTTTATAACATGTTGATCAAAACTGGATGCACTATTCCAAGTGTAGACTTACAAAGACCTTATAAAGTGGTACTTAACACTAACTAACTAACACACTTGATTCTATCCATCTGTTAATGGAGCCTAGTATTGCATTGGTTGTTTTGAAGGCTGCAGCACACTGCTGGTTCATATGTAAGTGATTGTCTACTAGGACAGAGGTCCCCAACCCCCGGTCCATGGACTGGTACCGGGCCATGGCATGCCAGCAACTGGGCCACACAAACAAAGCCTCATCCATGGGATGCAGGCAGCACACAAAACCACGTGTTCTCCGGTCCCCAGAAAAATCTTTCTCGACGGAACCAGTCCCTGGTGCCCAAAAGTTGGGGGACTCTGTACTAGGACCAAGATCTCAGTTGCAGTTACTGCTATTGAGCCAATTTTCACTTAATCTGTACCTGTACATTTGTTTTTTCTTGCCTAAGTGTAAAACGTTGCTTTTCTCTACATCAAATTTCATTTTTGTTAGATAGGGCCTAGTGTTCAAGTCTGTGGACATCCATCTGGATTTTGAGCCTATCTTCTGGAGAGTTGTCTATTCCTGACATTTTGGTATCATGTGCAAATTTTCAGAATCAGAACAGAGCTTGAAGGAACTTTGGAGGTCTTCTAGTCCAACCCCCTGCTCAAGAAGGAGACACTATACCATTTCAGATAGGTGGCTGTCCAATCTTTTCTTAAAAACCTCCAGTGATGAAGCACTACAACTTCTGAAAGCAAGCTGTTCCACTGGTTAATTGTCCTCACTGTTAGGAAGTTTCTCCTTAATGCCAGGTTGCAAATTCCACATTCGAAAAATGGGAGAACTCATCAAATTCTAAATTTGATGAGTTTCCCTTCTATTTCTTCATCTAAATCATTTATGAAGATAATGAAGAGAATTGGGCCTAAAACAAAACCTTGGGGTACCCCACTGCTTACTTCTCTCCAAGTGAATGTAGCTCCATTAAGGACTACACATTGAGTACAGTTTGTCAGCCAGTCACAAATCCATCTGACAGCGATGATGTTTATCTCACATTTTTCTAGCTTATCAAGAAGTAGGTTGTGGTCTACATTGTCATGCCTTACTGAAATTCAAGTATACTATTTCCACTGCATTTTGCTGGTCCACTAATTTAGTAACTTTGTCAAAGAATGAAGTAAGATTTGTTTGGCATGAGGTGTTTTTGACAAACACATGTTGGCTTCTGGTTATAACTTTGCTTGCTTCTAGGTATTCAAAGATCTATTGCTTGATTATCTTTTCTGGGTTCTTCCCAGGTATCAATGTCAGACTGATTACTCTGTAGTTTACTGGATTGCTATGTAGTTTCCCCTTTTTTGAAGATGGAAACCACATCAGGAGGAGGAAGGTGTGTTCACTGTTTTGAGTTATTTGTAAAAATAATAATGGTGGGATACAAATAACTAAATAATAAGAGAGTCTGTCCACAGAATAGTGCAGAAGCATATGGATACTATTGTGGTATGCAATGCATGTTCCATGTATGTGCTTATGCCCAAAGAACACCCAAAATATACATGCATTAAATGTAAACTATGTGAACTACTAGAGGAAAAAGTAAGGGATCTAGAGGCAACGCTAGCCAAATTCCAACCTACAAAAGAAAGCTATACCCAAACTGAACCAAACAATGGACAAATAACTCCCAGAGGATTTGACCCTACCAATAAACCCCTGGAGGAAGACAAATGGAGGTATGTCACACATAGAAAGAAACACAACAATCAAAGGAAGAAGCAGCATATATCTAATAAACCCCTATTGCCCAATCCAACCCAACCAGAAGCAGACCCATTGAAACTGAGCAATCAATTTCTCCCCCTAGATGGAAATACACAAAAACACAGCCTTATCCTCAAAGAAAACATGCAGACACCTAGCAAAGAAACAACACCAAATAGCCCTAAAAAAATTCACATCAACAAACACACCTGAGACAAACAGAAAAGCACCTCAGACTGCACCACCACCCCCCCAAAAAAGAAGGTGAGAGCTGGTGATAGGAGATTCTATTCTCAAAGGAACAGAATCAGCCATCTGCAGACCGGACATACAATCCAGGGAGCTATGCTGTCTCCCTGAAGCAAAAATCAAAGATGTGGCTGAGAACCTAACCAAAATAATTAGGCCCACAGATTACTACCCTCTCCTACTCCTTCACATTGGGATGAATGACATAACAAAGAACCTGAGCACAGTACTGAGAGACTATAAGCAACTAGGCAATAAAGTTAAGGAGCTAGGAGCACAAGTAGAGTTCTCATCAGTACTCCCAACGAAAGGCCAACACCCTTTGAGGGGGAAAAAGAATTCTAGAAATAAACCACTGGCTAAAAGGTTGGTGTCACCAAGAAAACTTTGGTTTCCTGGACCATGGACTGCATTTCCTATGTGATTGACTCTTGGCAAGAGAGGGACTGCACCTCACGAAAACAGGGAAAAATGTACTCGGAAATAGACTGGCTCAACTCATTAGGAGGCTCAACTAACATTGAGGGGGAAGGGTGATCAATCATTAGAATCTCTATAACACAACACCAATCATAAAGCCCAAGAAAACAAATCAAACAAAGAGGTAGGCAGTGATGAGAAAAAAGAAAAAAATCAAACAACAATCAGAAGATCCAGGAAACATACCCACAGAAAGACATAAAAGTCTTAAACATTTATATACTAATGCTCAAAGCTTGAGGAACAAACAGGGTGAACTAGAAGCAAAAGTACACATGGGTGGGTATGACAAAGTTGACATTACACAAACCTGGTGGGATGAAACCCATGACTGGAATGGACTGATGGATAGATACAAATTGTTCAACAGAAACAGAACTACAAAAAGAGGAGGGAGAGTTGCACTATATGTAAGAGAATATTACATATCTACAGAAATGCACACGATCAAAGATAAAAGCCCTCCAGAATCTATCTGGGTCAATATGAAAGGGGAAAAAAAGTAACATTGCCATAGGGGTATACTACAGACCACCCAACCAAGCAGAAGAAATAGATGGACTCTTTGCCAACCAGTTAACAAATGTATGTAGGAAGCATACCATAGTAGTAATGGGAGACTTCAACTACCCAGATATCAGCTGGGAAACCAACTCTGCAGCGAGCAGGAGATCAAACAGATTCCTAACCAACCTAGCCAACAACCTTGTCATCCAAAAGGTGGAGGAGGGAACTAGGAGTAAAGCTATACTGGACCTAATTCTTACTAATAGAGAAGAAGTGATAAGGGGAGTTGAATTGGCTCACTACAGGTATTGCCATGGACATCTCTAGAGCAGAGGTCACCAACCTTTGTCAGTTGGCGGATCAAAGGAAAAGGGAGGGGGAAGCATTTTACATGCGTGCGTGTGCGTGGGTCTGCATGGGGTCATGAGCACACATGCGCCACAAACTGGGCAGGGCTATTGCCCCCGTGATACTCGCTAGCCCTGCCCTAATCTTCCATGGCACAGTACCTTGTTTCTGGGCCCCGCAGCATGGCGGCCGCTGTTTTTGCACCTTGTAGAGCAGCGGTGTCCCGTTTTTGCACCCCACTGTGTGGCAGTACTCCATTTTCATGCCCTGCAGTGTATTGGCATCCCATTTTCGTGCTCCAAGGTGCAGCGGCAGCCTATTTTTGCGCCCTGTGGCACGGAGTCGTTTTTGCGCCCCACAGCCACGGCGCTAGCACAAGTGCTAGCATGTGCACACACATGCGCGTGCATGCACACGCATTGGCCAGCCTGTCCTGCGGCCTGGTGGCCAGCAAGCCACGGCCCACTACCAGGCCGTGGCCATAGGTTGGGGACCCCTGCTCTAGAGGTTAGCAAGATGCAGCAGATTTTTCCCTTAGAACTATTTTCCACTTATTTATGTACCCAAATGTTTCTTTACAGTGCCAGAATTTTCTTATGGTCTTTGGATTAATTACTTTAAAGAGATCTCATTTATCCATTTTTAACTCCAAAACAGTCTGAAGAGGGCACTCCAGTAAAGGAGGTAAAAGATTGTTCCAGCCTTATAGAAGTCAGGTCAATTCAGTAGGAAAAAGTTAGATAAGGCTATGTGAGCTGCAGAATCATCTTCTGTGTTGATTGAGGCTAGCCAAGGAGCATGTCTACTTCCCTCTGTCTCCACCCAGTCCAGCCTTATGGTCATGGATAAGAAAAGAAATTTAGTCTGGAAAGCAGAATGGAAAATTTGGCCTAATACAAAAAGACAGCATTTTCTAAGGAGAATTTGGGTCATTTTCTGAATAAGTCTGGAAATATCAAGCCCAGGAAATCACTGACAATTTACAGAACTTTTGGGGGTAACAAAAGACAGCTAAAGAAAAACAGGTCTTTCTTTCATCAACAAATTGTGTTTCCAAGAAGCAGGCCATGTGTCAGAAAAATCAATAGAAGTCTGCTTTGCTAAACTGTAGGGGTAACATGCGCGTGCAGCATACTGCTGTGCTTTGCACCCCCACAAATCTCATAATTCTATACCTTTTGCTCCTATACCCTTTGCTCCAGTGAAGCAGCCAAAAGGTCACGGAACACCCCTTGACTTTAATGCCTCATGTACTGAAACCGATAACAGGCTTAGTTCTTTCTTCTATCTTCCTGTATTTGTTCTTTATCTAATTGATGACCATATAATATGTAACTAGAAAATAGTTGGTTAGATGAAAGAATTTTCCAATGAATAAACTGTTGTCAAGCATCTAATGATTAAGAAAGCTTGTGTATGTAAAAGGAATATAAAAGCAATAAACACGACAGAGGTTGTCAGCAGCTTCAGCTTCGTCTGGAATAGACCCCTTGGTGCACCTTCGTCCTCTGGGATTTTCAAACTGTAAGTTTGGGTTGCGATCTATCTCACCACCAGCAAAAACATGTAAGAGAGTTATGGTTTCTCTTACAAAAGTCAGGCATGACGATGCCCGAAAAGGACATTAGGAAACTAGTGAGTGAGATAGTGAAAAACTGTCCTTGGTATCCTGAACAGGGGACGCTCCGACTTAAGGATTGGGAAAGAATGGGCAACACCTTTCATCAAGAACCCCAAGCCTCAGTTGATGTTTTGCATTGTTGGCATCAATGTCTCCACGCAGTGGAAAAATATGGGGCTGATGCAGTAGCTCGATCTCAATTAAGCTTTACTCCCTCTCCAGATTATGATCGTGAAAAGGTTTCAGTTCCGTCAGCTCCTATATCTTCCACGATGGATGTGACACCTTCAGAGCAAAAGGATTCTAGATCTTATATTTCCATTCGCCATGTATTAGAAGATCAAATGGCAAAAGGGGAGGGAGATATGCAGGAACTAGCAGATATGCTCTCGGTTTGTCCTGTACATTTGACTGGACAGGTAGCTCCAAATGGAGCTCCAGTGGTGGAATATTGACCGCTTTCCTATGCAATCTTAACAGAATTGCGTAAGGGTATAAGAGATACTGGGTTAGGAAGTACTTATGTACAAGGCATGCTAGAAGCAACAATGAGGAACCATGTTTTGGTACCGGAAGATTGGAAAACAACAATTCGTATGTTATTAACACCAGCTGAGTATGTGGTATGGGATAGTGAGTTTAGACATCAGTGTGCATTAAGAGCTGCAACCTCCAGAGGTGCTTACCTCCCAGAGCAGTTATATGACTCCGGTGCTTTCGCTCCAGTGAATGCACAAATTGTTTTGCCTACAGCTACTCTTCAAATATCCTCTGAATGTGCTTACAAAGCTTTTGAAAAAGTTCCGATAACTGGGAAACCGTCTCAAGCATTTTCAAATATTCGTCAAAAGGCAAATGATCCATATGCAGATTTTATTAATCGTCTGCAAGATGCCTTGAAATGACAAATTGATAATCCTGATGCCCAATTTGAATTGCTCATGAAATTGGCTAAAGAAAATGCCACCACTGAATGTAAACGGGCCATCATTGGATTGGGAGCTCAACCTGATTTGGCAGAAATGATTAAAGCATGTCAGGATATAGGAACTGCCTCTTTTCAAACTAATCTCTTAGCTGCAGCTCTTACAAAAGTTCAAAAACCTCAGGGGAAATGTTATAATTGTGGGAAAATTGGACACTTTAAATGAAAATGTAGAAACCTTGGGGGAGGAATGTCTGCCTCCCGACCATTTCAAAATATTGCTGGGGGGCGTCCAAAAACAAAATGCCCTTAGTGTAATAAGGGATTTCATTGGGCTAATGAATGCCGGTCGAGAAACTTCAAAGCAGGCCGGTCTCTGGCCCCGGTCCAAACAGAGACCCCTCAGTAATTCAATCAGCAATTAATAATACCCCTGCTGCCACTAGAGGGAGTGCTGGGATAGATTTAATTATCCAACAAGAAGTGTGTTTCAAATTTCCAGGAGAGGTACAAGTAGTCCCTTTGCAACTTTCTGGTCCCCTCCCCTCTGGATATGTTGGATTAATTCTGCCTCGATCTATCATGGGAAAAAAGGAAATTTTTGTAATCCCTGGAGTAATTGATTCTGACTATACAGGCGTCATCTTTATTCAATTATGGACAAACATGCCACAGACTTTGTCATGCTATGCTAGTCCTGCTCAATTACTCCATTTGCCCTATTTTGTCCCTGCAGGGGGTCGTGATAGGGATCAAGGGGATGGCGGGTTTGGTTCCACGGATCCCATTATAATTGCATTAACCACCCCGATCACCACCCAGCGACCCCGTCAGACAGTCCTTTTTCAGGGTAAGCCTTTTGAGGGCATAATTGATACAGGGGCTGATGTTTCAGTGATTTCAGCTAAAGATTGGCCTGCATCTTGGCCCACTGACCCATGCCCTAGTTTTTGGGGTGTAGGAGGGCGACAAGGGTGCGTGACAAAGTATACAATTTCTTTCTGCAAGTCTTCCCAATTCTACTGTAACTGTTCAACTTCGTCCCTTCATTCTTGACATTCATGTCAACTTATGGGGACGAGACCTACTTAGTAAATGGGGGGCTACCGTCACTTTTGACGAATAAATCGTTTGCCTTACCCTTAACTTGGTTATCTACTACACCTGTTTGGGTGGAACAATGGCCTCTTCCTCTGTACAAATTACAAGCCTTAAACATTCTTGTTCAAGAACAATTACAAGCTCAACACATTGCCTCTTCCACTAGTCCATGGAACACTCCGGTTTTTGTTATAAAAAAGAAAAGTGGCAAATGGAGATTCCTACACGATCTCCGTGCCATTAATGCATGTATTCAGCCTATGGGAGCTCTGCAATGTGGTACTCCCAATCCGAATTTAATTCCACAAGATCATCAATTAATGATCATAGATCTGAAAGATTGTTTTTTCTCCATACCTCTGTGCATGGCAGACCGAGAAAAATTTGCTTTTACAGTACCAGCTATAAATCACACCGAACCCGCTTGCCGTTACCATTGGACTGTATTACCACAAGGAATGTTGAACAGTCCCACTTTGTGTTAATATTTTGTAGCCAATGCTTTAGCTCCTTTCTGTAAGCGTCATCCAACAGCATTAATATATCATTATATGGATGATATTCTTATAGGAGCCCTTTCCATCCCATCTTATTGGCTTTCCGAACTTCAAGTAGATCTAGCCGACAGTGGATTACAAATTGCCCCTGAAAAGGTACAGCTTTGCTCACCATATGTGTATTTAGGACACAAACTCCTCCAGAGTTATTCAAGTCCTAATATTCCACAGTTTTCTTTACCTCCTTCTATTTCCTTGGTTAAGCTACAACAAATTTTGGGCACTATTAATTGGGTAAGACCTTATTTTTGCTTACCTACAGGTCTGTTATTTGAATTACTTACCCAGGGCAAATCCCCTACAGATGTAATCTCCATTCCCTCGGCAGTGCAAGGTGTTATTAAACAAATTAATTCAATTATAAGAACTAAATTCGTTGACTGTATTCCTGTTCTTAATTCTCCGCTAACCTTATTAATCTTCCCCACTGAGAAATTACCTACAGCAGTCCTTTCTGCTATAAAGAACAATCAAGTTTATTGTATTGAGTGGCTTTATTTACCACATACCCCATCCCATAATGTTTTGCCTATTTTTCTTGCTATAGCAGATTTAATTGTGCAAGGCCGTTTGCGGGTTCTTCAACGAACCAGCACAGACTTGGTGGACATTTGTATTCCTCTTGCTAAATCTAATTTTGAATTTGCATTTCAGACATGTCAAACTTTACAAATTGCTTTGATAGACTATGTAGGGAAGATTTCATATCATTTACCTAAAGACCCTAACTTTACATTCTTAATGACTTCCTCTTTTCGTATTTTCTCTATCCTTTCAAATCAGCCTTTGTCTGATGCTATTACTGTATTTTCCGATGGCAGCAAGACTAGAGGAACAATCACATATCGAGATGAATCAACAGTGCAATGGCACACTTTACACAGCTGTGCAACCCACACCGCAAAGATCGGAACTTGCGGCTGCTATTCTCGCTTTTCACACTTTTGCTCAAAAACCATTTAATCTCATTTCCAACTCTCACTATGTCTGTCAACTTATTGTTAATTTACCTGGTGCTTATGTAACACCCAGACTAGATGCTAATTTATTATCTTTGTTTTTAACTTTGAGGCATTTATTACAGGATCGTACTCATCCATATTTTGTTTCACACATTCGAAGTCATTCCTCTTTACCTGAACTTCTCTCCAAAGGTAATGCTCAGGCGGATGCTGCTGTCCATATACTACCCACTTTGTTTTCTGATCCCTTTTATAGACACTCCTTTTTCCATCAAAATGCTCGTGGCCTGGCACAATCCTGCCATATCCCTCTAAGCCAAGCAAAACAAATCATTTCTGCTTGTCCTCAGTATGCTGGTTAACACAGGTGTTAACCCATGTGGTTTAGAAGCCAATCAATTGTGGCAAATGGATGTTACTCACGTTCCATCTCTAGCACCTTGGAAATATCTTCACGTTTCAATTGACACTTATTCTGGTGCCATCTGGGCAACCCCCCAACGGGGAGAAACCTCTAATCACATCATTTCCCATCTCATGGTGGCTATTACGGCTTTGGGAAAACCGGCTGTTATAAAAACAGATAATGGCCCAGCTTATACTTCCACTTCCTTCCTACAATTTTGCACTACATGGAATGTTCTTCTTCGTCATGGCCTTCCCTATAATTCTAATGGCCAAGCTATTGTTGAATGAGCCAATAGTTCATTTAAAGATTGTTTACTTAAACAATTAAAAAAGGAGGGATCAAGGGTACCTAATTTGGCATGGATAACTTGTCAAGTTAATAAAGTCCTAATAACTTTAAATCAGCTGAATATTTCTTTTCAAAACTCTACTGCCTACCAGCATCACTTCAGCAGAAAGCTGTGGTCCCTAATCCATTGGTATATTATCGGCAATTGCCTGATAAAACCTGGTTAGGTCCAGTTCCTTTATTAACTTGGGGACGAGGCTATGCTGCTGTGCTTGCTCCTACAGGCCCTCTCTGGATTCCAGCCCAGTGTGTGGGAGCAGCCAAAGATGTTGTCACATCAAGTCCCAAACCCAATCCCGGAAATGAAGCAGGTGACTCTTCAGACAGCGCAGCGTCCCTTTCGCTCTCGCCATCGCAGTCGACCAATGACCTGGGGCAATGTAAAGAACCTAAGATCCAAAGCGCAGTATGTTCTGCGGCAACAAGGGAAAGAACCTACACCAGAGAATGTATGCGCTGCCATATTTGCGGTTTTGACTGCAAATTCTTTAGTGATTCTTTGCCTCTCTTTTCTTCTTAATTGCTGTGTGGGGACTCAAGCTCTTCCACTTCATCCTTTAGAATCACGGATGAAGTATAATATTTGGGTGCAATTAGCTAATGTCACACAAGTGACAGACTTTTGTCTTTCTGAATCATATGATATGAAAAATCTACTCTCTACCTGTCTTATACCTGTGTGTGTCCCAGCGACAGTTTTAAAAAAATTATACTGGTTTAAGCAATTTTCTATCAGACAATGAATTTCATTATGCAACTATGGCAAACTGGGATCCTGCCTCTTATATGTTACCCTTTGATGCTATTGTTTTGCATACACCAATTGTAGCTGTTCCTACAAATCTTACTTGTGCAAAAATTGTCAATTGTACTACTTCACCTAAAAAACCTCATTGTATACATGTCAGTCAAGGGATTTTAAATTGTACCTCCTTTCAAGAGGTATCCTTTAATTATGCACATATATGGCTATCCTTATCAGTTGTTGTTGTTTAATTCAATGTCTTTTTTCTCTACTCAATAAGGTGTCTTTCAGTTCTCCATACTAAACCACCATTAACTTTGCCTCAGGAACAAGTTTATGCTTTATATAAACAAATGCAAGGTTGTATGTCCCCTAATTAAAACCTACTAACTACTTCAGCTTATGATAATGCCCTAACTAATAAAATAGAAAAGAGTGAGATGTAGGGGTAACATGCGCATGCAGCATACTGCCGTGCTTTGCACCCCCACAAATCTCATAATTCTATACCTTTTGCTCCTATACCCTTTGCCCCAGTGAAGCAGCCAAAAGGTCACGGAACACCCCTTGACTTTAATGCCTCACGTACTGAAACTGACAACAGGCTTAGTTCTTTCTTCTATCTTCCTGTCTTTGTTCTTTATCTAGTTGTTGACCATATAATATGTAACTAGAAAATAGTTGGTTAGATGAAAGAATTTTCCAATGAATAAACTGTTGTCAAGCATCTAATGATTAAGAAAGCTTGTGTATGTAAAAGGAATATAAAAGCAATAAACACGACAGAGGTTGTCAGCAGCTTCAGCTTCTGCTCAAAACATGCCTGTGACTGTTTCTTAGAGTCTTACACTAAACCTGAAGAACCACATGACAAATGAACAGTTAGAAGATTTGGATTCATGGCCAGCGGAAAAAGCAGTTAAAGTAACTTGATCCAAAGAAAATGATAAATAGATTTTCTTTTTATTGCAATAAATGCATTTAGTTTAATTTTAGAAGATAACACAATAATTATCTTAATTCTAGAAATATTTAATGGCTTGAATCCCACAACATATTTCTTAAAATGAGAGGCTGAGTATGTTACAGAAACACAATAGCAATAAATTATTCCAGTCAATTAAATGTAGCCCAAAGCAGAGCTAAACTCTATGCAATTGGATATGTCTGTGAATTCCTTGGTCAATCACATGTTTACCTATTTAGTCTTCTGAAAGAAAGCAAGTATGTGCATATATTGCTACCATCAATATCTGGTTTTGATCAATCATTATTTCCACCATTAATATTCTCTCTTCATCCGCATACATTTGTTTAGGGTTCATCGTTTCTTTAATGTATAGAGCTATTCCTCTTTTCTTTTGAAGTGCTAATGCAAAGTGAATTTACTGATTTTCAGTTCTAACAACTTATAATGTTGTCTCTTAATATGTGTTTCTTGGAGACAAATTATATCCATTTTTAATTTTTGTATTCATGCAAAGATTTTTCTCCTTTTTGAAAGAGAATTTAGTCCATTTATATTCATTGATAAAATGCCACTCTCCTTCTCCATCTCTTTCCATATCTAGGTCTTAATCTTCTAGAGACCGAATGTCCAAACTGCAATCCAAAACCCACTTATGCATCGTCGGGTGCCGGGTGGGTGTGGCCCATTGGCTGGGTGTGGCCCTTTGGGTGGGCGTGGCTGCGGTGATAATGGCAGACTGGGTGGGACTAAAAAGTTCAATCAATCAATTCCAACTTTGCAAGATCTTTTTTTTTCCGCGAGAAGTTGAAATTGACTGATTGATTGAAACTTTTTTTTTACACGGCGGTGGCGGCCTAAAGCAAAAAGGTTTTATAAAACCCAGCTGAAGGCCTAGGACTGGGGCGATGGCACACGTGCCCACAGAGAGGGTTCTGAGTGCCGCTTCTGGCACCCGTGCCATAGATTTGCCACCACTGTTCTAGTCGATCTTATCTGTCTCTGATCTCTTGTCTTGCTCCTTCTTCTGTATATGTGTTTTTAATTTCTTCCTCCTCTCTTGG
The DNA here is from genome assembly GCF_001527695.2 of Protobothrops mucrosquamatus. Classification (NCBI taxonomy): domain Eukaryota; kingdom Metazoa; phylum Chordata; class Lepidosauria; order Squamata; family Viperidae; genus Protobothrops; species Protobothrops mucrosquamatus. Next base: position 415,790 of record NW_015386604.1, on the reverse strand, counting down.
TTTAACTGCACCTTCTACTACAGGCATATCAAACTTGTGACGTCATGTGATGTTGCGCGACGTATCGGAGCTTTTTTGCCATTGTCGGCAGTGGGGTAAGTGCAGCTCTGGTATGATGAAACTGGCCCACGGGCTGGCAGTTTGACACCCCTGTTCTACTGCCATTTCTTCCTGTTTCTATTCTCTCTTTGTACCAGATTCAGAGTCACCTCCTTCCAGAAATGCTCTATGGTTGTCGAAGAATTCCATTGCTTTAAGTGGCATATCCAATCTATATCTTTTCGTATCCCAATAAATTAAAATCCCTTCTAGAATCAGCCATCTGAAATTCACTCCTTTTTCAATTAATGTCCTAGTTAGAAACTGGTATTCTCTTCAGGATTCTCTTATTCTCCTAGGAATTTGTTTGAGGACTACAATTTCTTTTCCTTTGTATTTCAAAGGTTCATCTCTTACTCTTCTCAGAATCTCATCTCTTATAGATCTTTTGAGAAATCTAACATGTACTTCCCTGGGGACTTTATTTTTTCTAGCATAGTTTGAGTTGATTTGATAGATCTGATCTAATTCTCCTTCCATTTGCTTTTCTCAGTTCCTAATGCATCTGCCAATAATTCCATTATCAAGTTTAGGAGATCCTCTTCCTTATCTTTCATTATATTTTGAAATCTTAAAAAGTATGAGACTCTTTCCATCTCCATCCCAGCTAACGAGTTCTCTAGTTCTCCATTTATTTGCATCAATTTCTGATTTTCATCTTTTAAGACTTCTACTTTCTAGTCAACCTCAGTTGATTTATCTTCTATTTTTGGATGCTTTGTTGATTATCTGTAATCATCTGTTTAAAATTTCCAAATTGAGAGCGCATGTTGTTAATTTTTTGATTCATTTTATCAAAATCACCTCATCTCCTCATGATTTCTCATTGTAACTGCCATGTGAGAAGCGATTGCCTCTTGAATTGGTTGTAAAATCACTTGGGTTTCCTTTTGGAAGTTATTAGCCTTTTCTTGTTGAAGCATTGTATCAATTGATCTCTGATAAACTCGACTTGCAGAAGCAGAAGAGGGAGCAGAAGATCCTTTTTTTCCAACTCTAGATAGATTAGGGATGCTCATCTTTATTTTTTAATCATACTTTATAATCCACCAAGTAAATCAAAATTTATAATCCAATAGGCTCCTAACAAATAGGAGAAGTAAATAATAAAAATAGTGACTGGTAAGAAAGAGCAAAAGGAAAAAAAGAAAAAGAAGAAAAAAATTATACACCAAAATTTGTAATCCAAAGTGTTTTGTTCAAAGAGATTTCTTGTTATTCACTCTTTCAAACCAGCTTGTAAAAATTCCAGGTCAAGCTGTATTTGTAATCCAGGGAAGTCAGGTGACTTCAAAAACAATTTTTATTTATAATTGTAATCCATCCTGTAGAAAAGGGCAATCCAAAAAGAGTCTTTTCTTTTTCAGCCACAATCTTCAGGACTATAAATTCCAAGTACCCCAAAGTGTTTAAACTATAAGCTGTGTCTGGGCATACAGCCAAGTTTTAAACTCCAATCAAAACAACTCAGTAAGATAAAGGGGAAAAAAGCAAGGTTAAATGTAGTTCTCAGTTTTGCCACTAGATGTCATTAGATGTCCATTCCCACCATACTTTTAAAAAGTTTAAAAAGTTAAAACCCAATGGTTTCCAAACAAGGAATAAAAAAAAGATTTATAAATCCAAAGGTTTTCCAAATTATCCTTCTTTTATGCCTCAGTTATCTTCACAATATTGTTATAAGTCGGTTTTAATTTCCCCAAAGCTTAAACTGCCACTTTTAGTTCAGGATGAAGGGGTAAGGAAACCTCCCCCTTCCCTTGAGCTTGGGGATTTCTTCCTCTTTTTTTTTCCAGAACCGGTATTTTCGCTTGTAGAGAGCTAAGGAAAGTAGTCTCACCTGGATCAAATGTTTTGCTTTCCACTTTTAGAATTCATTGTCTCCAATGATCAGCTGCTTCTGGCTGACCGCATGGGTGTGGTCAGCCTTTCTTCCTGCCAGTCCCGAGGGCTCCTTTGGATCAAGCAAGTCAGCTACCGCTGGCCCACGATCTGCAAAATTTCACCCTTTGGCCAGTCGCCTCCACGGGGCGACTTTCGGTCCTATTGGACTCCCCAGCTGGTAGAAATCGGGCTTGGGGAACGGAGCTTCATTCCCCAGTGCCTATCTTGCAGTGACATCCTGTATTTTATATTTTGATAAACCAATAAACCTATTATTAAAAAAATAATAACATTTGCTGGTTGTGTTGAGGAGGTTGATCAGTCTATAATTAGCTTTTTTTTGTCCTTTTCCTCTTTTTTATATATAGGGACAATGATCACAAGCTCCCAATCCATGAAGATTCAGCCATAGATGTCAATGCAGATAAAGGGGTGGGGACTCAGAAGGCCAAATTGTTTTTTAATGACCTCTGGAGAGATTAGGTCTTTTCTTGGGTTAAGTTGGTCTTCCTAGTTCTTCCCCAAAGTAACAAGATTCTTGATTTTTGTCACTGTGAATAATACCCACATTGTCAGATATTTTTTTTTGGCATCACTTCCAATTGAGGTATCCATGTAGAGTTCCTGAAAGTATGCCTTCCAGAACTGGAGGGAGGGATGGGGATGTGGCAGTCCACCATGGTTGGACTATTGCTTTGGGAGCTGGGTGTGATTTTAGAACAAACTTTTCAAAATGTACCAGGCAACTTTGCACATGAGCCCTACAGGAAACATGAATAGTTTCACATGTCTTCTTGCTATGCCTGTCAAGCTTCATAGAAATCTAATTTTTCTTCAACCATTGTTATTTCTTAGCTTGCCAACAGATGCAGATGGGAGGGGGAGATGATTGGAATGGGTGTGGAGAAGTTCAGTCTGGGAAGCAAAGTCATTCAAGATTGTTACTGTTAGATCGCGCAGGCAGTAAGACACGAGTCGAGTGACAGTCAGCTCTTGGTTTATTGGCAAGGCATGAAGTAAATCCGGACTGGCATCTGGGCCAGGGGAGCCCTCTTTTATGGGATTCCCCTGGCTTGTAATCACACAATTCCATTGGCTGGTAAGACCCCGTTGCTAGTTAGCCAACCAGCAACGGGCATGAAAC
>NW_015386604.1:392367-409277 GCF_001527695.2 Protobothrops mucrosquamatus | reverse complement strand
CTTGTAATCACACAATTCCATTGGCTGGTAAGACCCCGTTGCTAGTTAGCCAACCAGCAACGGGCATGAAACTGTATGCAGATGGAGAAGGGCAATCACCCTTAATGGGTGATCAATGGAGAAGGGCAATCACCCTTAATGGGTGATCAGGATGCGCATAGGGGATTAAGGGGGGGGAATACAAAAGAACACAACAGTTACTAAGGAACGAAGGATTTTTCTCATAACAATTATCTGGTGCTTAATTGGGGAGTGTGACTTGCACTGTCAGGGGGAAAGGGAGTTTCTATACTTTTAATGTACTGTTCTGTTGCCCAGTTGCCAGAGCTGTTTTTGTCTTCATCAGTGCTGGTATGTGTTACTCAATAAAGTTTTGCATTAGAGATTGGAATGTCTCAGCTGTGCTTACTTCATTGGGATCATCAGCTAGAACCTTGACACTAAAACAGCTCTCATTTAAAATTCAATTCTAACAAAGGGTCCTGAGCCCCTATGCCCTATCTGCCTAACTCCAGAAGGATAGTGAAGACTCAGGAGAAGATGTCTGAGATGGAGCAGCCAGCTAAAGCCAGATTGGGGTCGACCAGCGGGACACCAACTGGAGCTATGTGTGGCTGTGGGACCCAGCTGGACTCGATGCACCCAAAGTGAAGGAGGAGTGGAAGGAGCTGCCAGAGGCCCTGGAATGGGCAGAGGGGATGACAGCCCTCAGCCAGCTGGATCTGAAAGGGTGCCGAGATGCAGTACAAAAAGCAGCCGAAGCTAAATACCCCCTGCTGTACCCCGAGCTGAATTCCCCCAAGAGCCAAAGTGGTAGGAGCGAGGAGTCTCAGAGTGGGGAGCACCAGTGGAATGGAGATACCTGCCAACATGCGGAAGCCAGTTGGTCAAGCAGCTGAAGCAGAGATTCAACAACCTGGAAGCATGAGGGGGAGAACCGGCCTTGAGACCAAACCTACCCCTCTGGCTGGGATCCAGACAGTTCGCGACACAATCGCCAATGCTGTCACCCCAAACACTGCCAAGAGCAGTAGAGGCAGTGACTGGGGGAGCAGTTAGCCCTCAACTGATGGCTTCCCCCCAGCCCAGCCCTGGTCAGGAACTGGTGTCCATGGCCCCATTGCCTGGGGCTGCCAGTCCACCACCATTGCCATAGCCAATGTACTGTGCCCAGCCATGGATGTTTCCCTATGGCACGGGGTGGCCACCAAGGTACACCCCAAGACTTCTGCTGCCCCTCCTATCAAGGATGCGATTGATGGCAACCCAGAGAAGTTGGCATTCTTCCTGAACCAAACCTGGTCACACCTAGACCAGCATGAGATTAAGTATGCTGATGACAAGATTCTCATGGACACTATTGTGGCCAACCTCAAGGGGGAAACAGTGGAATGGATGACAACTCTCCATGATGAGGGAGCTCCTGAGCTGGGAATTCTGCTCGCATTCCTGGGAGAACTCAGCCTGGTTTGGTGATACTACGCAGATCCAACGAGCCTAGGCCAAAGTCTGCAACATAACGCAAGGGAGCCGACCCATGGCAGAATATATTAGAAAGATCAGGAAGATTGCAGGGAAGTTAAGGCACTGGTTGGACAAAATCCTGGCCCACTACGTCAGAGATAGCTTGAAGCGAGAACTGTACCACATGTGCCTGCCTAGAGGAATACCGGACCAGCTCAATGACTGGTACCACCTGGTGATTAATGTGGAACTGGACCTGATGGAGTACAAGGGGTATGGGAGACCTGAGACCCACCCAAAGAGGAACCAGGAAAAGCACACACTGGGCAGAAAGCAATCGGCTGCACTAGCAGCTGCCCCAACTGAAGTCCAGAGACGCGTCCCTAGCCTGTGTTTCCACTATGGACAAGAGACCCACAGGGCAGCCATGTGCCTGACTCTGACACCCAGGGCAGTGCTGCCAGCCCCACTTCCACCAAAACCCAAAAACCAGCCAAGTAAGGGGAAGGAAAAACTGTGCATGGCGCACCAGGTCATTGAGGTCTTGCCTCCAGAAAGCAAAGAGGAGGGAACTCCAACCGAGGAGGAGCAACAGTGAGGGAGAAGATGACCCAATGGTGAGTGGCCCTGTCAACCCCCTAACAGCCCAAGTAGACATTTCAGTACCCCACTCAGGGGCAAAAGGGGTGGTCAAGGCCCTAATAGACTCAGGGTACACCCGATGCCTCATCAGCCTGCCAACAATTCAGAAGCTGGGGCTGCGGATGAGAAAGCTAAGGCAGCCCATGAAATTGAGCAGGTCGATGGCACTTTAGGGGTGGCTTAGTTGCTTCATATTTGATGGAGCCAGTGCACCTGAGGCTAGGTGACCACCAAGAGACTATTTGGTTTGTGGTTGTCCCCGAAAAGGGTTGTCGTGGCTAGTTAAATGGAGACCTAAGGTTCACTGGGAGAAAAGCGCAAATGGGTAGTGATGAAACAAAGGAGCCATGATCTCTCAAGGAAGGAGAAAGACAGGCCAACATAGGGGAGAAAGGTGAGGGAGACTCCTGAGCACCGCAAGGCAGCGTCAGAGCAGGGGGACGAGCAGCAGACCATCCTGAGAGAGTACTGAGACCTCATGGAGGTGTTCAGTGAGAAGGAGTGTGATGTCCTGCCCCCTCAACACCCCACAGACTGTGCCATCAAGATTCTGCCTGGAACAAAACTTCCCAGACCAAAAATGTATTCCATGACTCCAAAGGAGATAAAGGAACTGAGGGAATACATCGTTAAGAATTTGGTGAGGGGGTTCATCCAAGCAGAGAAATCTTGAGTGGCAGCACCAGTACTATTCAAAGAGAATAAAGATGGGTCACTGAGATTGTGCATTGATTTGATCAATGGAGTCTGCGTGGAGAACATGTACCCCCTCCCCGTCATGAAGGACATGTTGGGACATTTAGCCAAGGGAAAAATCTTCACGAAACTAGATCTGAGGGAGGCATACTATCAAGTGAGGATTAAAGAAGGTGACAAGTGGAAAACTGCCTTCAACTGCCTGCTAGGGAACTACCAATTTAAAGTGATGCCTTTTGGAATGCAAGGGGCCCCTGCCATATTTATGCAAGGTGAGCATTTATACAAGGGGGGGTTTGGTGTACCTGGACGTCATCCTTATTTACACTGAAACTATGGACGAACATGTGAAACTCTTGCAATAGGTGCTAAAAAAAACTGTTGGACACTAAGCTATATGCCAAACTGTCAAAATGCGAGTTTCACAAGACTAGTCTGGATTATCTAGGCCAGACATGTCAAACACAAGGCCCGGGGACCAGATGCGGCCCATGAAGTGGTTTCATGTGGCCCACGAAGCCATCCTGGAAACAGTGAGGGAACGGCCCCCGCTGACTTGGCCCTGGCCCAGGCCGGCTGGGAGCCAATTGTGGTGGCCATCTATGCTGAAACGCATTCAGTCTTAGCTCCACAAGGCCATCTAGAAACAGCAAGGAACCAGCCCCTGCCGTGTCAGCCCCGCCCCCTGGGTGTTTGCTGGGGAGGTGTCACCCTTTGTGAGGAATGAAGAAATGGACCATGCCTTGGCGCTTGCCCCAGTCCCACCCCCTTCTGCCAGAGACCCTCAGATCTGTCCCACTCCTGCCCAGGCCCCCATAGGCACCTTTGACGCGAACGATATAGAGCTGGCCATGCCCATCCAGTAGGCCACACCCACTCCATCCACGCCCACCCAGTAGGCCGCACCCACCCGGCCCCCCGAGGGCAACTGTAATGCTGATGCGGCCCTCAATGAAATTGAGTTTGACACCCCTGATCTAGGCTACCAAGTGTCATGCAAGGGATGGAGATGGACCCAGAGAAAGTAAGGTCCAGCTTGGAGTGGCAAGCGCCTCGCACCCGCAAGCAACTATAGAGCTTCTTGGGCAGTGGTGGCAAACCTATGGCATGGGTGCCAGAGGCGGCACTCACAGCCCTCTCTGTGGGCACGCGCACCATCGCCCCAGTCCTAGGCCTTCAGCTGGGTTTTATAAAACCTTTTCGCTTTAGGCCTCTGCTGCCGTGTGCAAAAAAAAAAAGGTTCAATCAATCAACTTCTCATGGGGAAAAAAAGATCTCGCAAAGTTAGAATTGATTGATTGAACTTTTTAGTCTCACCCAGTCTGCCATTACCACCGCAGCCATGCCCACCCAATGGGCCACATCCACCCAATTGGCCACACCCAGGCAATGGGCCACACCCACCCGGCACCCGACAATGCATAAGTGGGTTTTGGGTTGCAGTTTGGGCACTCGGTCTCTAAAAGGTTTGCCATCACTGTTCTTGGGGCTGACAAAATTCTATAGGCAGTTCATCCTCTCCTTCACAAAAATTGCCTTGCCAATCATGGGACTGTTGAAAACAGGGGGAGGGGAAACAAAGCCTCAGCCAAACCAGCCCTTAAACTGGACAATGAAGTGCCAGGCGGCATTTGAGAAATGAAAAGGGTTGTTCATGACTGAGCCAATTCTAAAGCACCTAAATCTGGAAGAGCCATTTTTCATCCAAGCGAATGCCAGCAATGTGGCCATGGGGACAGTTCTCCTTCAATGCAACAAGGAGGGGAAGCTGCAACTGTACGCTTACACGTCCCGTAAGCTGAACGAAACTGAGAGATGGTGGGCTGTATGGGAGAAAGAAGCTGTCACAGTGTGAAGCGCAATGTTGACCTGGAGGCAGTTCCTGGAGGGGAGTAAAATCACATTTGAGGTAGGTATTGACCATAAAAACTTAGAGGCCCTGAAATCCCCCCACACACAAGCTGTCCCCTAAGTAAGTCTGGTGGCCTCAGTATTTCAACCAATTTGGCTTTGAGTGCAATTATATTTGGTGGGGGGGAGAACTTCCTGGCTGATGCTCTATCCTGCGTACCCCAGTACAAAAGCAACCGAGAGGAGGTAGTGAGATCCATAATTCCTATGAGGCAACAGGAAGCACAAGCCAGGCAGCAGGAGAAGAAAAGGAGCTCACTCCCCCCCACACTGATGCCTTCACCCAGCAGCTGAAACAGGATCTGCAGACCAATGTGTGGTGTGAAGTTCACCAGAGAGAGCTAACCCTGAAGGAAGAGTTGGCGTGGAAGGGAGACAAGTTGTATGTCCCTGACAACTTGCAGCTACAAATTTTGTAGTGTAGCCACAATGCTAAGCAAGCTGGCCACTTTAGGTTCCTAAAAACCCTACACCTGGCCAACCATCAATTCTGGTGGCCAAAGCTGAAGAAAGATATTGAGAGCTATGTGAAAAGCTGTGCTATCTGCACTGCTAGTAAAAGAATGCCAGGGGAAAGCCTGGGATTGTTGCAGCAAGTCGCTGACCTGGTCAGACCTTGGGAGGAGATAGCCATGGACTTTATCATGGAACTACCTGAGAGTGGGAGGAACACTGTGATTTGGATTGTGGTGGATCTATTCTCCAAGCAAGCCCCTTTCATTGCATGTCCTGGGCTCCCCTCAGCCCAGAAGCTAGCAAAATTGTTCCTACAGCATATCTACCGGCTGCATTATCTCAGACTGAGGCATCCAGTTTACTACTAGATTCTGGAAGGAGTTTATGATGATGATTGGGTCCTCCCAGGGACTTAGTTCAGCTTTTCACCTGAGTACAAATGGGGCTGCAGAACGAGCCAATGCAATGGTGGAATAGTACCTACGTTGCTATGTGAGCAGTCCAACTGGACAGGACTCCTACTGTTTGCTGCATGGCATATTGTTATGTCCTGGGCCTGTGATTGACAGAGCAGGTGCAAGAAGCTGCAGAGAGACCCGGGCAGACCACGTGGTTGCCCGGGCCAGACAGGCTGTCTCCAGCCAATTGCGCACGCGCAAAGTGGGAAAATATGTTGCATTTATTGGCTGACGCTGTCCCTGTAAAAGGTATAAAAGGGAACCGCACGATCTTATGTGTGTTCTGTTGAGGTTCTGTTGAAGCTTTAATAAAGTAACAACTGTTATTACTCCTGCCTCATCTCAATGCCTTACCAATGCACAGAACAGAACATTAGCAGCGAAGGTGGGATCGTGCTGCAGAGAAAAGTAGGCTGACTCACCATGGAAGGCCGAAGGGCTTGGAAGTTCAGCGTTCTGACTTGTGCGACTCTGCCTGCCAGTACAAAAATGCTGGAGGAGAGTTCGGCAAGATTCGTTCTGGATCCCCTTTGCAAGCCGGAGCAGCACGAGGCATTGACGAGGCCACCAAGGAGGAATGATGGCTAAGATTGGGCGTCTGTCGGAATTTGATACAGTGCACCCTGAATGTTGGAATTCGTATGTTGCCCGAGTAGAAAACTACTTTCAGGTAAACCAAGTTCGGGAAGACGGGCTCAAAGCCGCAATGTTACTTTGTGTCTGTGGACAAGAGACATTTGATATTGCTGAGAATCTGGTCACCCCAGCACCGTTGGAATCCATTGCTTATACTGAACTTAAGAAAATGTTAAGAGAGCATTTTGAACCAAAGCTTTCAGTGATTGCATGGCATCATGCATTCGAGCAGTGGGACCAACGTCCAGGAGAGTCTGCTGTGGACTTTATTGCTGCTCTACGTCAAGCTGCAAGGCCCTGTGAATTCAAAGACTTAAAAGAACAGCTGAGTGATTGGCTAGTTTGTGGCTTGAGGAGCCGAGAGCTGCAACAGAAGATTTTTGCAAAGGAAGATGTTTCCTTCCAAGATGCGCTAAGGGAAATCATGGCCGATGAAGCAGCGGGAGGAGCTGTTAAGGCCTTGCGGCTTTCCAAGAACCCTATGAGTTCAGGCTCAGTCCATCAAGAGGTTGCTTGGATTGTTTGCCCACTATAGAAGATTGGGCATTTAAAGTTTCAAATTTAGCAGAAATGGCTAAGATTTCAGCCTATGTGAAGGATTACACACAAGAAAGATATATATTAGTTTGGAGAAGATGGATAGATTATATCGAGAATAAATATGGAACTAAAAAGTTTCATTTGGTTTTTGAGTAAATCTGAGATTGTTAATGTAGTATATTTTATTAAAATAAAATAATTAGTAATAATGATGTTTAATATGTTAGTTTAGGAGAGAGCTAAAGGATGTTATAGAATTGTTAACTTAAGGGTAATATAATTTAAGACAGAGTATAATTATTGTATTGTAAACCCTGTGTGTAGCTCTGGGAAGTCGGGGGGGAGGGAGGGGGGTGGGGAAGGGNGGGGTTTGAGGGAGGTGGGGGTAAAACTTTTAAAAATTTTCAATAAAAATAAATAAATAAATAAAAAAGTATAATTAAAAAAAAAAAAAGAGGTTGCTCGAGAGGTATCCGAACTAGATTCCAACAATGAGGTCGACCGTCTACAGCAGCCAGCAGAGAGAAGGCCCCAAGAGCGAGCTGACAAGGCAGTCCCATTCCTTCGGTGTTTCGGATGTGGAGGACGCCACAAGTGCTCCAACTGCTGTTTTCGCTCTGCTACTTGCCAGGTGTGTGGCCGGCAAGGCCACAAAGCCACCGTCTGTTTGGGTCACAAGAAAGACCGTCCATCGGAAGAGTTGCCTCGGAAAGGTATCAGGGTCCCCAGCCAGAATAGGGTGGGTTTCTGCGCATCCCACAGGAGCGTTTTAAGAACAGGGGCTCACCGGCCATTAAAAAAGAAGCTGCGTCTTGATGTCAAATTGCAGCCAGCGAATTAAACTCAGGCCGTCAGATCTTATCTTAACTGACTTCCAGAATTCCCGAGTCAGTGTGAAAGGGGAGGCCATGCTCAGAGTGCAGCGTAAGCATTTTGAGGAGTTTCTGGACATTGTCGTGGTCGAGGGTGACCGCACGAGTCTAATCGGACTTGATTGGTTCAAGGCACTTGGGATTCAAGTAACTGGGCTACACAGCTTGCAAACGGCAGGCCTTGCGGAAGTTTGCAAGGAGTTTGCTGATATGTTCAGCCCAGAGCTAGGGTCGTACAAGGGCCCTCCCATTGCTTTGTGGTTAGATCCCTCCATTGCACCAATTAGGATTAAGCCTCGTCGGGTGCCTTTTGCGCTTAAGCAAAGACTAATGCCAAGCTGGATAAACTGCTACAGCAAGGTATTTTGGAACCTGTGGATAGCAGTCCAAGGGAAACACCCATAGTCACGCCACTCAAGGCCAACAGGGAAGTCCACATTTGTGCTGAATATAAATGCACGCTAAACAAAGCGTTACAGCAGCACTCTTATCCGGGGCCTGTGGTGAACCACATTTTGGCCTCACTTAAAGGAGGCCGAGTTTTCGCCAAACTCGATTTGGCTCAGGCCTATCAACAGCTACTGGTGGATGATGCAACGGCTGAGGCCTAGACCATCGTAACGCACCGGGGAGCTTTCAAAGTCAGAAGACTGCAGTTCGGGGTTAATGTAGCTTCTGGCATTTTTCAAAGCGTGATGGAGCGTACACTCTGTAACATTCAGGGAGTTTGCCCTTACTTCAATGATGTCCTCATCGCAGGGGAATCACTCGAAAGCCTGGCTGAAAGGCTTCGGTCCGTTTTGCTGCAGTTCCACGAAGCGGGGCTGAAGCTTATAAGTAGGAAAAATGCAAAAATTGGAGTAACTTCCACTGAATTCCTGGGGTTTCGCATAGATGCCAAAGGCATCCATCCTGCTAAATCTAAGCTCAAAGCGATTCAGCAGGCCCCAAGTCCCAAGTCGAAGAGCGAGCTTCAAGCCTTCCTTGAGCTTCTACATTTTTACCATTCCTTCCTCCCCCACAAAGCTGCAGTGGCAGAGCCGTTACACTGGCTCTTGGATAAACAGGCTTCATGGGAGTGGAGACAAGTCCACGAAAGGAGTTTTGCTGAGGTCAAGGCATTGTTGTCTTCAAATGCTGTTCTTGCTCGTTTCAATGAGCAGCTGCCAGTTTGTATAGCCTGCGATGCATCCTCTTATGTGATCGGGGCTTTCTTAAGTCATCTCAAGGCTGATGGAACTCAAGTTCTTGAAGCATACTATTACATGTAATTACTACTGAGCGTAATTACACGCAGATAGACAGAGAAGCCTTGGCCATAGTGGCTGGCATGTTCCATGACTTTTTGTATGGTCGCCACTTCACGGTCTTTACAGACCATAAGCCATTGCTGGGGTTGTTCACAATGAACAAGCAAACCCCACACATAATTTCTCCTAGAATGCTGAGGTGGTCAATTTTCCTTTCTGCATATGACTACTTCCTGGTTCACAAACCAGGCAAGGAAATGGGCCATGCAGATGGCCTTAGTAGGTTGCCTCTACAGCTCGTAGAATCTGATCCTGCTCCAGCTAACCACCTCTTGGCTATCCAGGATTTGCCTGAGTCTCCTCTCAATGCAGGGGATGTGGCTACAGAAACAGCCACTGGTCACATGCTAACACGCGTGTTGACATAGGTGCTGTCAGGATGGCCTGACACGTGTCATGGCACCAATTTCCAGAGTTTCTGGAAAAGGAAGTATGAGTTATCCACCTTTAAAGGTTGTGTCCTGTGGGGTAGCAGGGTAGTGATCTCAACCTCATTGAGGACTAGAATATTGCAGTCTCTGCATAAGGGACATCTGGGAATAGTCCGGATGAAGGCGCTTGCGCGCAGTTATCTTTAGTGGGCTGGGCTTGATAAGGAGATTGAGGCCCAGGTTCAAGGGTGCCACAATTGCCAACAGACCAGGCCTGAAATGCCACAGGCTCCTGTACATACCGTATTTTTCGCACCATAAGACGCACCTGACCATAAGACGCACATCGTTTTTAGAGGACAAAACAAAAGAAAAAAAATTTCTAACCGGCGGTGGTGCGGTCAGGTAGGCAGCGGCGGCGCGGTCTGGTCGGGTAGGCGGCGGCGGCGCGGTCGGGTAGGTGGCGGCGGGCCGTCCGGGAGGCCACGGGGGGNGCGGCGGCAGCGCGGAAGGGAGGCAGCATTCGGTCCATAAGACGCACAGACATTTTCCCCCATCTTTTGGGGGGGAAAAAGTGCATCTTATAGAGCGAAAAATACGGTAAGTGGGAGGACACACATGCTCCTTGGTCAAGGGTTCATATTGACTATGCTGGCCCCTTTCAGGGGCAATTCTTCCTCATTGTTGTGGACAGTCACTCTAAATGGCTAGAGGTCATTCCAGTGCCCACCATGACTACTGCTAGGACCATCCAGGTGCTGAGAGGAATCTTTGCCTCTCATGGGCTGCCAGATGTCCTTGTCTCCGAAGACGGACTTCAATTCACCTCTTTGGAGTTCCAGGCTTTCCTGCAAGCCAACATGATTTGTCATGCTACTTCGGCACCCTTTCATCCGGCTTCCAACGGCCAAGCTGAGCGTATGGTGCGCACAACCAAAGACGCCTTGAAGAGGCTCACTCATGGGAGCTGGCACCACAGGTTAGCTGATTTGTGTCGGCACATTGTGTTGGCACATTGACCAGCTATGATGGAGGCTACCTAGTCACCCTTCCACTCCTGACTCTGCACTTGGGGGGGGAGGACCACAATCGTGGATCTCAGTCTCTTTGCGAAAGCGGGGGTTTGCACTCTCCAAATAGGGGTTTTGCCAACAAGGCAGCTCCTGACTCTGGCACTGGTCCATTGCACGCAACGGGCTTTTCATGCCACTTCTACTACAGGCCTTGTGCCTACGGGACAGTGCTCCCAACAGGGGTCTTTTGCGCACTTTTGGAATTCTACCCCACCAAGGAACTCTGGTCTGGGCTTACCGGAAAGAGCCAGCCGAAGTCAGATGGACAAAGGGTTGGGTTTACCGGACCAGGCCAGTCAGCAAGATATGGGTTCGCCTGTATCAACTGGGCCTCAAAGTCCCGGTCTGCCGAGCCTGGCAGGCAAGCTTGCAGACCGGGCACTTGCAGCAGCTCCGAGATGCTTGGAGCGGGTCAGAAGCCCTCCAAAGTTTTTACAAGATTATGTAAGGTTCCTGTCAGTAAGCTGGCAGACCTAAGGGTTCCCTAGAAATCAGAATACGCTCAAAGGGTAACCTTGTAGTAGTTAACAATTAGTAGTGTATGTTTTTTTTGAACTAAGAGAGGAGGGGTGTTATGTCCTGGGCCTGTGATTGACAGAGCAGGTGCAGGAAGCTGCAGAGAGACCCGGGCAGACCACATGGCTGCCCAGGCCAGACAGGCTGTCTCCAGCCAATTGCGCACACGCAAAGCTGAAAAATATGTTGCATTTATTGGCTGACGCTGTCCCTGTAAAAGGTATAAAAGGGATCCGCGCCATCTTGTGTGTGTTCTGTTGAGGTTCTGTTGAAGCTTTAATAAAGTAACAACTGTTATTACACCTGCCTCGTCTCAATGCCTTACCAACACACAGAACAGAACACATATAATAACGCAGTGCATAGTAGTACAGGTTTCATCCCTTTCAAAGTAGCCATGGGGCTAGAGTTCGCACTTATGCCCTCATGCCCTCATGAGCCTCCCTCCTCGGGCACTTTAGCCGAATGGGTAGATTCGTTCCAGAGTGTCTGGAGCAATGTAAAGAAATCCCTAACTAAAGCAAAAGAGAGCCAAAAGAAGCAGGCAAACAAGAAGTGAGCTCCTCAAGGGATGTTCCATGTAGGAGACAAAATGTATCTGTCTATCGAATACCTGAAGTTGAGACTACCTTGCAAAAAGGTAGGTTCGAAATACATAGGGCCTTTTTCCATTGTAAAGGGCATCAATCCAGTCACAGTAGAGATAAAGCTGCCCAGAACATTGGGTAAAGTGCACCTAGTGTTCTATTGCAGTCTGCTGAAACCTTTTTAGGGCTCTAGGATGTGGCTAGTTGAGAAAGAAACCCCTGGCCTGATAATGGTGTGTTGGGGGGGAGACACACTATGAAGTAAAATGGATCCTAGATTCTAGGATCCATAAAGGGAAGTTGCAGTATCTGATCCAGTGGAGAGGTTATCCAGTCTCAGAGGCTAGATGGACAAAGGCCATAATGTTAAGGCGGATCACTTAATAGAGAAATCCCATTAGAAATATCCCCAGAACAGGGACCCTCGCAAGAGAAGTAATGTGTGCTTAACGTTTTCATGTTTCTTCTGGTTTCTAGGGGGACAGCCTGTCAAGCTTCAAAGAAATCTAATTTTTCTTCAACCATTGTTATTTCTTAGCTTGCCAATAGATGCAGATGGGAGGGGGGATGATTGGAATGTGTGTGGAGAGGTTCAGTCTGGGAAGCAAAGTCATTCAAGATTGTTACTAAGCAACGAAGGATTTCTCATAACAATTATCTGGTGCTTAATTGGGGGATGTGACTTGCACTGTCAGGGGGAAAGGGAGTTTCTATACTTTTAATGTACTGTTCTGATGCTCAATTGCCAGAGCTGTTTTTCTCTTCATCAGTGCTGGTATGTTTTACTCAATAAAGTTTTGCATTAGAGATTGGAATGTCTCAGCTGTGCTTACTTCATTGGGATCATCAGCAGAATCTTGACAATGCCCTTTTAATATAACATGACACATTCAGTTAATAATTTTACTTCTGACTTAGCCATGTAATATCAGACAAAGTGATAGTTGCTATTTTTTAACTGACAGCGCAGCAAATATCTCCAGAAGATTGCATGTTGCAATACAATTAATTCTCTAGTCATCTTGATAATTTGCTTTTCCTAAGCTGGTTTATCTTTCTTTTTCTTTTTAAGAATATTTTTAACAATTTCTCTGATTCTTCGCTATATGTGAACTCTTAGTTTTGCCATCTGATCGTAAATTTAATTGAAACACGTTCCAATTCCTGTAGCTCATTATAATTTCTTTCCTTATGGTTATCTGACTCAATACACTGCATTATATTGTAATTCAGAAAAGGATCTTCTGATTCAAGGAATTGTTACTAGCGTATACATGGGTACAGTTAACATTGCACAAAGGTTATTATTTTCTATATGCCAGTTAATATATTTTATTGTTTTTGATGTGTATTGTTCCATTCTTCTTAGGATTTCTTTGCAGAAAAGTGACCCAGTTCTTGGAGGTGCAAAGCTCAGATTTAGGATCTGATTCAGACAATACAAGACCACACTATTCCCAGATGTTTCTTTTATTTTGTTCAGAAAAATTAACAAAAATAAGCAGTTTGACTAACTAATTGAATAGACAATTAGATTTTCTTTTTGCCACATTCTTACCTTCGTTCTTTTTCTTTTTCTTAATAAAGCCTGATTATTTCATTATTGTGGTATCAAACTAACTCCTAAGGGACAATTGATTTCTCTAGTCACATACAGGTTTGGCAACTATCTTGTTTAGTGACTATTATCAATTGTGAAGGTAATGAAAAAGTAACTTTACAACCAATCCTTGCAATTATGATCTTTGCAGATCTATAAAGCCAAGGAAAGCTGAAGTAAGAACATAAGTACAGCAATAGTTTTATTTAGTCACTGTTTATATCTACAGTAGCACCTATAAGAATATGGAAAGATTCTTTGATTCAGCAGAACATAATGATTAAGAAAGACATTGGGCAAAAGAAAAAGGCCAAAGTGAAAATTAAGAAAATAGATGGTGGGGCCTATCTTTAACCTATATGAGAATGGTTAAAGAAACAGAAAAATTTTGGATGTAAATTTGACTTTAAGAGGGAAGTGCTCCTCAAGTAATACAGTACTTTCTTTTTCTTTCTCCTTTTTCTTTTATTTTTGGATATGAGTAATATAAAATAATTGGAATGGCTTATATAAAGGAAATGTTTTAGATATCTAAAGGTGATTGACTTTAAGAAAATTATAAATGGATTAAAAATGTTTTGACTAAGAGCTAAAGACTAGAGGATTAGATTTATTAAATGGAATATTTCAAGATTAAATACATTTTCAGTTATGGTAAAAAAAAGAACCAAAAATGTTTGGAAATAAATATGTGTTAGCTTATAGGAAATAGGGATTTTAAGTAGCATACTATCTTTTTATTTTATTATTTTTCTTTTTCTTTTTCTTCTTTCTCTTTTTAGTCTTATTTATTCCTTAAGAAAGGTAAAAGTATTGGGTTGGTTTACATGAGAAAAACAGATTTAAATATATTAAATGTAATTAATTCTGAGAAGATCTTAACCAGTAAAAATGTTTAGAACATTGTGGGAAAGACAAATGTAAACAAGAACTGTAAACAAGATATATGATGAGACAACCAGAATGACTAGATAGAAAAGGAATATTATATTGATGTGATTATTTGTAGAAATATTAGAAAACTTTTATATTTAATTATCATTTATTAAAACAATAAGAATTGTATTTACTTAAAGTTGGTAAAAGAGAACACTATGGGGAAAAGAGGAAATCAAGTAAAGTTATTATGTGGATTATAGATTATAGAATTTAATTGTTAGTGAATGTTTGATAAATGTAAACCCAGATAACACACTATCTACCGAATATTAAAGTGATTATGTAAAAAAATTAATAAAACATACTTAAGAAAAAAAAGAAAATAGAAAATTAATAAAACATTTATATATAAAAAAGGAAAGGTTGGAGGATTTGTGCACAAGGTGTTAAACAGGATAATTTGTATGTACTATGAAAGCAGCAGGAAAGTTGTGCACAAACACTCCCAAGCATGATAACTGTGTAAATTTATTACACAGAAGATTAGGACATACAAATTTTAAAGTGCTGCAAATGATGTCAGATCTAGCTGAGGGACTAAGAATTAAAAAATGCAACACATATTTAGATTGTGCTATTTGCAAGGAGTCAAAATCTAGTGTGTATCCTGTAAGTAAGAAAAGTACAAGGCAAACTAACAGGGTTTTGCAGTTAGTGCATGTTGATTTAATTGGTCCTATGACACCCTCTCTTGGAGGAACTAGGTACATACTAGTCTTAGTAGATGATTACACCAGGTTTGGGTTCTGCTACTTATTAAAGAACAAAACTGAAGTTCTACTACAATTTAAGCAATGGGTGAACTTTGGAGAGAGAAGATATGGTCATAAAGTATGCCAGCTGCAAACAGACAGGGGAACAGAGTTCATGTCTGCTAATTTCCAAAGGTGGCTGAGAAATTTAGGCATAAGGCATAGATGCACAAACCCTTACACCCCAACAGAAAATGGGGTGGCTGAAAGGAGAAATGGTATATTGCAGACCATGAAGGACTCACTGCTTGCAGATGCAGGAATGAGTAACACATACTGGGGAGAAGCCATAAAAACAGCCAACTATTTAGTGAACAGGATATGGAGTGTTGCTATCAATAAAACTCCATATTACATGTTGTATGAAAGGAAACTTTCAATAGCTCACCTAAGGACATTTGGCAGTTATGCCTAGGTGCATATCCCCAAAGGCACCAGAAGGAAAGGACAGAAAAAGGCCAGGGAACTTAGATTTGTGAGATATGAGCCTGGTTCCAAAGGATATAGATTTTCAGATGGAACTAAGAAGGTTGTGATTTCAAGATCTGCTAGTTTTGCAGAACAGAATAATTGGAACAGGGTGCATGCTAACACTGAGGTATTCATACCAACAAGCAGCATTGGTTCTCAGGAAGGAGAGGCTACACAAAGCCCAATGAAGGAATAGCAGGTCAGAGATAGCAGAGATAGATGAGGATAGACCTGAAATAAAAAGAGAAGTAACAGAAACACAGGAACAAATGATCCTGAGGAGGTTTGAATGTAGTAATAAAGGTGTACCTCCTGATTGATTCACAGCAAGTGGGGTTAGAGCATATAGTGTAAGGTATGGACCCAGTGATTATCAAGAGATGTTTTTATTACCTCAAGTAGGAAAGGATAAATGGAAGGACATAATAATGAACTGCAGTGTAAGGCAGGAATGTACACAGAGGAAAATTGTTCAATTGTTCCAGCTAACATGTTGACTAAGTTTTAAATGCAGGCAAATGTAAATGTAAAAGCATTTGGGTTAATAGCTGTTTAGCTTTAAATGAGACAAGTGTCAAGATAATGATTTAGAAGCTTGTATAATGTGAGATGAATGATGCAATGTTAAGAAGGACTCAGCAGGAATCTGTATCCCTTTGCAGGGATGTCAAACTGCCAGCCTATGGGCCAGATGCATCATGCCAAAACTGCGCCCACCCCATTACCGGCAATGGGAAGAAAAGTCACGATATGTTGCAACATGTCACATGACATTGTGAGTTTGACACCCATGCTTTAAGAGCTTGAGTATAAAAGGGAAGACCTTGCTGGAGTCTTTCTCTCTTGCCGTTTCCTGCTGTAATTGCTGTGTATTGGAGTTTGCTGAATTATCACCACCTGTATGTATTTTATTCCTTGTGTATATTTGTAGATATTGTAATATAAACCACCATTTAATACAAACCACTGTTTACTGTATTTTCTCCTGGGTTACCTCAGCACAATAAGACTGTGCATGCTCTGACAAATAAGATATAAAAGCATTACATTTATCTTATAAATGTAGCTCAACAGTGGTATTCTAAAGTAAATCCAATGAATTCATTTCATACTTACTGCTAGACAAGAGACCAACTTTTTTTTTTATTAAAAGTTTTATAAAATTTACATTGTAAATCCCCCTTACCCACCCCTCCAACCCCCATCCCCCCCACTCCCCAGAGCTGTTCACAGGGTTACAAATATTAATCATAATCTAAATAACATTAACCAACTGATTATATAACCAAATCTATAACACACTTTAACTCCCTTTTAAAATAAATTTAGATAAGTTAAAATAAAACACATGTTAAAAAAAATAAACAACTTAATTATTAAACAAAACTACTACTCAAAATTATAATAAAATCATACAAACTATTATAAAATATTAATTTACCTATAAACATTTAATAAACTATTAACAATAACAATATTCTCAAATTTACCCAAAAGCCAAATGGAACTTTTCAGTCCCATATTTTTTCTGAATATAATCTATCCATCTTCTCCAGACCGAAATATATCTTTCATATGACTGATCCTTCAAATAAGCGGAAATCTTAGCCATTTCC
>NW_015386604.1:390636-391779 GCF_001527695.2 Protobothrops mucrosquamatus | reverse complement strand
CTATCACCTGTCCTGGAATCGCCCATATAGGAATTTTATAATTTAATCTATAATAATATTTCTTCCATACTCGTAATAAAGCACTTCTTAAAATATGAGCTTTGAAAGCTTGATCTACTTTTTTATTATAGATTAAATAAGCATACCAACCATATAATAAATCCCATCCCTCAAGTGAAAGTATATTTCTATTTGTTAAGTTAAGCCAGTCACTAATCAATGTTAAAGCCACCGCATCATAATATAATTTTAAATTCGGTGCCTTAAGTCCTCCCCTTTCCCGTGCATCTTGTAAAATTTTAAACTTGACTCTTGGTTTTTTACCTGCCCAGATAAATGTATTAATCCCCTTCTGCCAAACCTCCAAGTTAGCTTCTCTTTTCAAAATAGGTATCATTTGAAACAAAAAAAGAAACTTTGAAAGAATATTCATTTTACTGCTGAGATTCTCCCCAGCAGAGATAATTGTAATTTTTTCCAATCATTTAAATCCTTTTGTACTTTTACTCACAATTGTGGGACAAGAGACCAACTTTTAATCAGAATGCTTTTACCAAGGAATCAAATTTAGACATATATTGCAGACAGCAGATTCTGGTTGTCAGAAAGGATCCACAATTTTTAGAACTTATTTTTTTATTTTTAATGTGAGGGATAGGGGGAATGTCTACAGTATTTTCTGACTCTTATACCAAAATAATTTGTTCATTTTAATGTACTTTGCATCTTCAGTTCATTGGTTACTTCATTGTGGAAAGAAACACCTAGACCAGGGGTGTGAAACTGCCAGCCCGCGGGCCGGACACGTCACGCGGAAGTCGCACCCACCCCATTGCCGGCAATGGCAAAACAATCCCGATACATTGTGCGATGTCACATGACGTCGCGAGTTTGACATGTCTGACCTAGGCTGACCCTGATTATAAAATTAAGGCAAATTTCAAAAGTGATACAGAAATTGCAGAGTTTTGGAAAATGATCAGCCATTAAAAAGATCACCATGTGCAGTTACCTTAAGGAAGTTTCATAGCTTGCATAACATGCTTAACTGAATAGAGAGGATGATTAAGAAGTTGTACCAGTACTATAACCCAACTAACAAATTAACACAGATGGGTCAATTTTATTTTAAATTAGTTCTAG
>NW_015386604.1:365220-384273 GCF_001527695.2 Protobothrops mucrosquamatus | reverse complement strand
CGCCCCCATGGTGGTTTGACACGGAAAGGCAGCAGAAGTAAGGATAGAATGATAGCCAAAGGGGTTAATGAGGATGTTACAATGATTGGTTACCACGGCCCTATTACGAGATCTAGGGCCCGGATGCAGGCGTCCGTTTATTTATAACTGCTTTTCCCATTGATTGACTTTGTGCCCTGAGGATGTCGGAAGGATCCGATGAAAGCTTGGCCCCTATGATTGTAAGGATGTCAGGGGTACCACTCATCCTGCACACCACCAGCCCGAGCGCTTGCTGTTTCCTGCACGTGCTCCAAGCTGCCCAGCTGGGTTGTAGTGGGCCAGCGCTGGGGCAGCAGGGGCCGGTCCCTTGCCATTTCTGGGACAGCCCCAGGGCCAAATCTGGGCCCTCCCCAGGCCGCATCCGGCCTGCAGGCCTTGTTTTTGACATGTCTGGCCTAGAGCAATCATCTTGGGTACACTTTATACTAGAGAGGGTTATCTACAAAATTGTTGAGATATGGCCCTGGTTTCCTGCTAGGTCAGTGGTTCCCAACCTTCTTAATGCCGCGACCCTTTAATAAAGTTCCTCATGTTGTGGTGACCCCAACCACCCATCCAGCTGGCCGGGGAGGGGGGGCAGAAAGGCCGCTCTGCCGACTCCGCCCAGCTTGGTTGGAGAAGTGCCATTCCTCTCCCTCTTTCTCTCTCTTTCCTCTTTCTCTCTCTCTTCTCTCTCTTTCCTTTCTCTTTCTCTCTCTTTCCTCCCTCTTTCTCTTTCTCTCTTTCCTCTTTCTCTTTCTCTTTCCTCTCTCTTCTCTTTCTCTCTCTTTCCTCTCTCTCTTGTCTCTCTCCCTCTTTCCTCTCTTTCCCTCTTTCCTCTTTTTCTCTTTCCTCTTTTTCTCTTTCGTCTCCCATTTCTCTCTTTCCTCTCTCTCTTTCTCTTTCCTCTTTTTCTCTCTTTCTCTTTCCTCTCTCTCTTTCTCTGTTTCCTCCCTTTCTCTCAGGCCGGCCCAGCCTCTGCTGTGTCCTCAGCCGAACGGGCGGGGAGGGGGAGCAAGACGGGAGGCAGCGGCTTCTTTCTCTCGAGAATGGTGGGGCTTGGGACACACAGGANAAGGCAGCAGAAGTAAGGATAGAATGATAGCCAAAGGGGTTAATGAGGATGTTACAATGATTGGTTACCACGGCCCTATTACGAGATCTAGGGCCCGGATGCAGGCGTCCGTTTATTTATAACTGCTTTTCCCATTGATTGACTTTGTGCCCTGAGGATGTCGGAAGGATCCGACGAAAGCTTGGCCCCTATGATTGTAAGGATGTCAGGGGTACCACTCATCCTGCACACCACCAGCCCGAGCGCTTGCTGTTTCCTGCACGTGCTCCAAGCTGCCCAGCTGGGTTGTAGTGGGCCAGCGCTGGGGCAGCAGGGGCCGGTCCCTTGCCATTTCTGGGACAGCCCCAGGGCCAAATCTGGGCCCTCCCCAGGCCGCATCCGGCCTGCAGGCCTTGTTTTTGACATGTCTGGCCTAGAGCAATCATCTTGGGTACACTTTATACTAGAGAGGGTTATCTACAAAATTGTTGAGATATGGCCCTGGTTTCCTGCTAGGTCAGTGGTTCCCAACCTTCCTAATGCCGCGACCCTTTAATAAAGTTCCTCATGTTGTGGTGACCCCAACCACCCATCCAGCTGGCCGGGGAGGGGGGGCAGAAAGGCCGCTCTGCCGACTCCGCCCAGCTTGGTTGGAGAAGCGCCATTCCTCTCCCTCTTTCTCTCTCTTTCCTCTTTCTCTCTCTCTTCTCTCTCTTTCCTTTCTCTTTCTCTCTCTTTCCTCCCTCTTTCTCTTTCTCTCTTTCCTCTTTCTCTTTCTCTTTCCTCTCTCTTCTCTTTCTCTCTCTTTCCTCTCTCTCTTGTCTCTCTCCCTCTTTCCTCTCTTTCCCTCTTTCCTCTTTTTCTCTTTCCAATTTTTCTCTTTCGTCTCCCGTTTCTCTCTTTCCTCTCTCTCTTTCTCTTTCCTCTTTTTCTCTCTTTCTCTTTCCTCTCTCTCTTTCTCTGTTTCCTCCCTTTCTCTCAGGCCGGCCCAGCCTCTGCTGTGTCCTCAGCCGAACGGGCGGGGAGGGGGAGCAAGACGGGAGGCAGCGGCTTCTTTCTCTCGAGAATGGTGGGGCTTGGGACACACAGGAATTCCGCGCGCTGGGCAGCAGCCGCCTCTTTTGCCCTGAGCAGATTCGGGCCAGGCGGCGGCGGCGAGAGTGGGAGCCGCGGCTGGAAGCTTTGGTTGGGCGCCAGGCCTCACCGCCATGCGGGCTCAGTCCAGTTGCCAGGAGTGGCAGCAAGTCGCGGGGTTCTGCAAGTCCCGGGCCCCCGGCAAGGCAAGACCGCGGGCGAGAGGCCAAAGTGGCCCGCGATGGGGAGGAGCCGAAGCTTCCTGGATGTTCCGGCTGGAGGGGGCAACCTTCCTGCCCAGCCTGGCCGAGGGTCCTCCCAGGCTGCTCGAGAGGCGCCGCCGGCACCTTCGGAAGAACCACCCGGCCGCCCCATAGCACTCCCTCCCACCGCCGCTGCGTCAAACTTGCGGCGCTCCGGCCTCGCCTCCCTTCGGAAGAGCCTTCCAGCCGCCCCTCAGCACTTCCTCCCGCCGCTGCTGCATCAAACTTGCAGCGCTCCGGCCTCACCTCCCTTCGGAAGAGCCGCCTGGCCGCCCCTCAGCGCTCCCTCCTGCCGCCGCCGCATCAAACTTGCCGCGCTTCGGCCTCACTTCCCTTCAGAAGAGCCGCCCGGCCGCCCCTCAGCGCTCCCTCTCGCCGCCACCCCTGCATCAAACTTGCCGTGCTCCGGCCTCACCTCCCTTCGGAAGAGCCGCCTGGCCGCCCCTCAGCGCTCCCTCCCGCCGCCATCCCTGCGTCTAACTTGCCGCACTCTGGCCTCGCCTCCCCACCCTGTTCCCAGGCCAGCCCAAGGGAGGTAAGCCACCCGCCAGGCCCCACGCGTGCCAGCTACGCTCCCAGCGCCCGCCGCTGCTCCGCTAGCCTCACCTTGGCCACTTCCCGTTTGATGCGGCGGCAGGCAGGCCCAGGTGCTCCTGGGTGGCCATGGCAAGCGGCAGCGACAGCGCAGGCCGACCACTGGCTGGGCCACCAGCTGGCCCAGCCCAAGGGAGGTAAGCCACCCACCGGGCCCCACACGCGCCAGCTACCCTCTCAGCACCCGCCGCTGCTCCGCTAGCCTTACCTTGGGCACCGCCCATTTGGTGCAGCAGCAGGCAGGCCCAGGCGCTCCTGGGCGGCCCTCCCACCCCTGGCCCTCTTCTACTTACATTTAGTAGTTGCTCAGCAGGGAGGTGTGGAAACTTCCAGAAAGCTCGCCTTAGCTGCAGACAACTTGCAGCAACATTTGCCGACTGGGACTTGTGGGCTCAGCAGGGCAGAGACAGCCTGGACAATTCCTATTGGCTTTTGAAAGCCAATAGAATTAGACTCTATTTAAGAGAGTCTATTCTATTGGCGTTTGAAAGCCAATAGAATCTATTCGCTTTCGAATGCCAATAGAATAGACTCTCTTGAATAGAGTCTATTCTATTGGCTTTCAAAAGCCAATAGAATAAGAGGGAGTAGCACAGCTCATGAAAAAGGGGGGAAAAACAAAACAAAAAAAAATGCCGGACTGCGTTTCATAAGGATTCTATGAGGAAAAATTCCAGGACTTTGGCGACCCCTTTGAAATGGTCGTTCGACCCCAAAACGGGTCGCGACCCACAGGTTGAGAACCGCTGGTCTAGACTCTTTAGTTTGTAAATCCTTTTCTCTTTCCACTAACGATCTTGTCGGTCTAGCCTCTTTAATTTCTTTAAGTCTATTCTCATCATGTTTTCCTTCATTTTTGCCATTATCAATATCCTCTCTATTCTCAACTCGCTTACCTTTAGGTTGTATTTCCTTTCCTTCATTGGCCTGAGTTAATATCTCTCCTTACTCTCTTACCTCTCTTTCAACTAGGTCTTCCTCACTGCCAAAGTTTTTTCTATAGAATTCTTTTTTTTTATTAAAAGTTTTATAAAAGTTTTACAATATAATTTCCCCCCCTCTCCAAAACCCTCCCTCCCCCTCCCCCCTCCCCCCACTTCCCAGAGCTAATCACAGGGTTAACAATAGGATAATCGTGTTCTAACTAACATTAATCAACTATTAGAATAACAAATCTGTAAAATCCTTTAACTCTCTTTTTAACATAAAATATATTAAGATTAAACACAATAATAATAATATCATATTAGTAATTAAGAATAAGGACAAATAAACTGTTAACAATAATAATACTCTAAAATTCACTCAAAAACCAAATGAAACTTTTTGGTCCCATATTTATTCTCAATATAATCTATCCATCTTCTCCAGACCGAAATATATCTTTCTTGTGAATAGTCCTTCACATAAGTGGAAATATTGGCCATTTCTGCTAAATTTGAGACTTTAAGTGACCATTCTTCTATAGTGGGCAAACATTCCGTTTTCCAATATTGAGCTACTAGTAGTCTTGCAGCTGTTATAAGATTCAACATCAAATTCATTTCTTTAACATCCAAATCTTCCATAATACCTAACAAAAATATCTGCGGTTTAAACTTCTTTTTTCTGCTTTATCTATTGAGTCTAGACGGAACTTTTTCTCCTGCCACGCGACCAAAATCCGTTCCGGGATCAACCATCTAAAATTAACATTTTTTCTCGTCAATTTAAAAGTTATTTGTTGATAAGGCCTTCTCAAGTCTCTCACTCTTCTAGGTACTTGTTTAAGTACAATCAATTGTCTACCTCGATACTCCAATGAATCATCTCTGGCCCTGAATAGTATTTCATCTCTGATCGATTTCTTGACGAATCTAACGTGTACTTCTCTGGGGAGATTATGCCGTCTTGCGTAGTTCGTGTGCATTCTGTAAATCTCATCTATCTCACTGGCCATCTCTTCTCTGCTGGACCCCAAAGCCCCCACTAGTATATCTGTCATTATTACTGGTAGGTCTTCGCCTTTCATCTCACAGACATTTTGGAACTGTAAATAATGAGCAGCCTTCTCTAGTTCCAGGGAAATAACTGTTGATTCTAATTCTTTAAGATTAAACATATTTTTGATTATGGTTAAAAAGAATTAGAAATATTGGAAACAAATATATATTAGCTTAGGAGGGATATATATTTTAAGCAGTATGTTATTTTTTATGTTTCTTTATTCTTGCTCTCCTGTTTTACAGTTTTATCTATTCCTTAAGAAATGTAAAAGTGCTGAGATGGTTCATATGGAAAAAATAGACTTAATTTTTTAAATGTAATTAATTTTTGAGAAAATCTTAACCAGTAAGAATACTTTGAATTTTGTGGGAGAAACAATTTAAATAAGGATTGTAACAGGGTCTATGATGAGGAAACCAGAATGATTGGATAGAAAAGAAATATTATATTGATGTCATTATTATTTTTAGGAATATTGGGAAAATTATATATTTGATTGTTATCTATCACAACAATAAGAATTGTATTAACTCAATGTTTGCAAAAGAGGACATTTTGGGGAAATGAGGAAATCAACTAAAACCATTATGTGGATTATGGATTATAGAAATCAATTGTTAGTGATTGTTTTACAAATGTAAACCCAGACAACACACTGTTCACCAATTATTAAGTGATTTATGTTTTAAAAATCAATAAAATATATTACAAAGAGAGAGAGAGAACTCCATGTAGCCCAGCAGAGGGCCCTGGTGAGAGCGAGACTGACTTTGATACGACCTCCTGGTAAGTGGCCCAGTCACCTTGGTGACAGGCCCCATTGAATTAGTAGTCCAATCCTTGGGACGAAAAGCCAACCTACCAGCCCTTCTGGATTCAGAGTGCACCTGATGTCTGGTCAACCCTGCCCTGGTTGAAAAACTAGGGGTAAGATTTAGACCACTTAAGTTTCTGGTGGCATTTTGCCAGCTGGTAGAGATGTGGCTAGGGATGCACAGAGATACTCTGAGTTTTATCTTAGCACTGGGCATGGAGAGACCCCTGGTGCTAGGATTAGTGTGGCTACAGAAGTGGAACCCCTATGTGAACTGGAGGAGGGGGCTGCTTAAGATCCAGAGAGCCAAGGTGAAAGGAAAGCCAAGAAGGACTTAGCAGCCCCACAGCCAAGGCAGGAGGCAGGGGCTGCAATGCAGGAGTAAAAGAAGGCCAACCCCTGAATTCCACAGGAGTACCAGGACCTTTGGATGTGTTTAGCGAGAAGGACTTAGATGAGTTCTCATGCCACAGGCCAACTGACTGCTCCATACCATGTTTCCCCTAATGTAAGGCCTACTCCGAAAATAAGCCCTAGCTTGATTTGGGGGGGGCTAATATAAGCCCTACCCCAAAAATAAGCCCTAGTTTTGGGGCAAGGCACACACTTAAAAATCATGCTAGGATGGGTGTAGGGGTGTGGATCAGCCCCATGTGCCCCACACCCATTTACCTGGCAGCATGGCCTCTCCTCACTGGCCCATTTATGCAGTGTCTTCTGCAGCCACGTCTGCATTTCTCAGTCACAGGCCTTTCCAGAAGGCCTGTGCAGCCAAGAACCGAGCTATGGATTCGGCTGTCAGTGCCAAAGGTAAGACATCCCCTGAAAATAAGACCTAGTGCCTCTTTTGGAGGCAAAAAAACCCCCAAGACCTGGTCTTATTTTCAGGAAAACATGGTAGAAATCCTGCCAGATGCTAAACTGCTTAAGCCCAAATTATATTCAATGACTCCTCGGGAACTGGAGGAGTTATGGGCTTTCATAGACAAAAATCTAAAATGGATTCATCCAACCAGCCTGACCCAGGGTGGCTGCCACGGTCTGGTTCTGGGGAAAAAAGGGATAGATCCCTTCATCTATGCGTCTATGGAGAGCTAAACAGGGTGTGTCAAAAACATCTACCTGTTACCCCTAATGAAAGACATGCTAGCCCAACTGGTGAAAGGATTTTTATTTTTTTACCAAACTGAACTTGCAAGAACCTACTACCAAGTTAGAATCAAAGAAGGTGATGAGTGGAAAACAACCTTTAACTGCTCTTTGGGATGGTTTCAATTTAGAGTTTTCCCTTTTGGACTGCAAGGGCCCCCCATGGTCTTTATGAAACTGGATGACATACTAATACTTGTACAAGGGAGGTGTTGGTTTACCTGGATGACATACTAATCTATACTGAAACCATGGTGGAGCATGTGAAATTAGAGTGGTACTCAAAAAACTTCAGGCGGCTCAGCTATACACTAAACTCTTTAAATGCAAGTTCCACCAGAGTAAGATCAACTATCTTGGCTATCGCATCTCCCACGAAGAGATAGAGATGGATCCCCAAAAGGTCCAGACTGTACTAGATTGGGCTCCACCATGCACTAGAAAGCAACTTCAGAGCTTGTTGGGGTTTGCAATCTTTTACCGCCAATTTATCCCA
The DNA here is from genome assembly GCF_001527695.2 of Protobothrops mucrosquamatus. Classification (NCBI taxonomy): domain Eukaryota; kingdom Metazoa; phylum Chordata; class Lepidosauria; order Squamata; family Viperidae; genus Protobothrops; species Protobothrops mucrosquamatus. The sequence continues at coordinate 376,822 of NW_015386604.1, read as the reverse complement.
TCATTTGTGCAGATCGCCCTCCCCATCACCAACCTGTTAAAAACAAAAGGGGAGGGGAAGCTCAAACTCATCCAGCCACTAAAATGGACAATAGAATGCCAAGCGGTGTTTGAGAAGTTTAAACACCTGTTTGAGGCTGAGCCGGTGTTAAAACACCCAGACCCTTTCATCATTCAGGCGGATGCTAGCAATGTGGCTGTGGGGGCAGTGCTCTTGCAACAAAATGAACAGGGTGGCCTACAATCTTGTGCATACACCTCCAAAACTCACAGAAACAGAGCAGTGCTGGGCAGTCTGGGAAAAGCAGGCTTATGTGGTTCACTGGGTACTTGGAGACATTTTCTAGAAGGGGGCATAATACTAAACTATGGCCTGGCGATAAGAACTTAGAGGCTCTAAACACACACCCCCCCAAAGATTGTCACCCAAACAGGTCTGCTGGGCTCAATATTTTAACTATTTCAATTTTGAGTTGCAGTATATCCGGGGGGGGGGATTTCCTGGCAGATGCCTTGTCCAGAATGCTGCAATATAACAGCTCTAAGTCAGAAGTGATTAGGCCAGTTATTCCATCCCACCAGCTTGCACATCCGAGCTCAAGCAAAATTGAAGCCCAGATAGACAAGGATGTTGAAAAAACCCTAAAGGCAGCATTGGAGAGTGACAAGTGGTTCCAAGTGAATGTACAATGCAGAATGGTCTACCCTGGGTGGGAGCCAAATTATATGTGCCCGAAAGTCAACAACTGCTAGTGCTAAAGAAAAGCCATGTTTCTAAAACCGTAGATATTTCAGTTTGTAAAAACCTTAAACTTGATTAATGGCAATTCTGGTGGCCATCGCTTAAAAAGACATTGAATGCTATGTAGCCAGCTGCCCAGTATGTACCTCAGCAAAACAACCACAAGAGAAAACCCCTGGGCTCCTCCAACTAGAGCCCAATGCCTCATGGAAGGAAATCTCCATGGAACTCCCCAAAAGTTCAGGGAACACAATAATTTGGGTGATAACCAACCTGTTTTCTAAACAAGTACACTTTGTGCCTTGTCAGGAAATCCCTTCTGCAAACATCCTGCTAAACTGTTTGGACAGCATGTCTATAGACTGCATGACACTCCTCAACGAATAATATCAGATTGTGAAATGCAATTCACTTCAAAATTCTGGCAAGAGTTTTTAAAATTGTTAGGAACAACAGAGGGGCTTAGTTCTAGTCAAACAAATGGAGGTTGTGAATGTACAAATAGAGTTCTAGAACAATTACCTCAGGCGCTATGTTAATTATCATCAGGACAACTGGATAGACCTCTTCCCGTTCGCTGAAGTAGTGTACAACAACAGTATGCGCAGCAGCACTGGATTTACCTCATTCAAGATAGCTATAGGGCAGGACTTTACATTCATGCCTGAATTGCCCATAGTCACCCCTCCCATTACATCTTTGAAAGAATGGATAACTCAATTACAGAATACTTGGCTGGTGGTGAGAAAAACGCTTGAGGAAGCAAGGGAATTATATAAAAAAATAAGCTGATAAAAATGCATGAAGTGTGGTTTCCGGTTTGTGATCGCAGTGCTGGCGGACGTGTGAAGCGATCGCTCTCTCCGCTGTCCAGTTTTCTCCCGCCGGGGGACTCTGAAGAGGGTCAGAAGTCGCCCTGTAGGGATGACGAGCGTGAAGAGGACCCCTGAGTGATTGTGGAAGGGTGGCAGCCCTTCCATTTGATCTATGGCAGCTCTTCAAACTGACGGGGAAAAGATCGGGCATCACCATGGCCCATCATTAAGCTGCTGACAGCCGAGGCCAAATCCACTAACAAGCACCTTGAAAGCAACGTGGAGGAATTGGGTGAGATTTTACCTTCTCTATACCCCAAGTATTTTTTCCTGTTAAAAGCTTCTTGAAAACTTTTCCCCCAGCGAGGAAAGAAGGAAGGGATTTTTTTCCCACCCTCTAAAATGGCGGCATCCGACTACTTGAGGAAATAAAGCATTGAAAAGTACAATTTAATATAATTGGACTTACCTTCTTTTGGAATTTGGGGGACCCAAAAAATTCCTACTCTTACGGGGACTGGCTATTTTATTTACTTGTAAAAAAGAAGAAAAAGAACTTAAATTGGATAAAAACCTAGCCCGGGATTTGAAAAAGACTTTAAATGCTATCAGGGACATCTTGTGGCAAAGCTTGGTACAGCAATCTATTACTTTTGACAAAGAGACTTGCTCATAGCCCAGATTTGACCTTGGTATTATCTAAGAAAGATTAAAAGCTGAGAGAGCAGCTGGGCAGTGAAAGTGGTTTTTAGGAATTGTGGAGGTGAACACTTACTGACTCTTGTTTAATAAATAGCCTTCACTAAAAGACCATCTATAACTATGTCAGAAATGGAGGAGGAGTAGCAAAAAATTTCGGCTATGTATAAACTTATACTTGAAAAAATTCTTGAAACCACCAAGATAATCAAATCTAGACTGAAAGACAAAGGTGCCAGCTTAAATCTACAAAGCGAAACCCTGACTGCAACTAAAGAAATTAATGACAAGACAGAGGGCCTTAAAGATCAACAAGTACAGTTCACTGAAAATCCTGACAATGAAACAACTTTAAACATGGAAATGACTTTCTATGCAAATCAGAAGAAACCTGAGAAAGAAGAAGAGCAGATCGAATGGAAGACAACTATACCAGAGCAAATAAGGGGATCTGGGCCACCAGGGCGACAACTTAATGATTATAGATGGTCCAGTTCTTCCAGAAAATTGGCAACTAAATGGTCTCCTTTAATTCAACTAACATCCACAAGAATGAAGGGAGATTTATTTGATGATTTAAAAGCACATGGAAGCCTGGTTGGCATAAGAAGAAAGCTAGAATTAGGTTGAAAAACCGGGTCTTTTGATTTATTAGAGAGTATCCTGTATGCATTTTTGTGAGGGAATTTGAGAGGGGGATTACAGCTGAAGAAAAACAGATCATTGTGGGATCAGTTCATTCCAAGGCATCTTCAAGGCTGTTTGCCCTGAGTGTGGAAAGTTACCAGCCAAAACACCTCAGTGTTCCCAAAACATCTAGGCATCACATTGGCTGGGTTTGGACTGGTCATGGGTGGAGAGATGAGATTGAAGAAAATAGTTTGTGTCTTCCTGCACAGGAAACTCAGATTCCGCCTGACTTTACTGCAGCCATAATCACTTAGTAAAAGTACTTTTATTTCAACCAAATGGAGTCGAGAGTTTTTTGTCCCTTAGAGATCAGACTGGAACTTGCTAAGATTAAGAAATCTGAGTTACATGAAACAATATGAGATGATTGCTTCTTATGCAACAATCCACTTTTATTTGGGGTTTGTAGCATTTTTATATTGTAACAAATTGTAAATAAAAGTCTTTGGCTATATTTTAAATTAAGTTTTATTGTTGCAGTTTTAGATTAATAAACCTCTTGTCTTTCTGTCTCTGAACCTCAATCATTGTTTCTGGACATCACAGTTGTAGACTACAGCTTTGATTGAGGTTCTTGTGCTTGGCAATAAGATGCAGATGACTTTGACTGGAATCCTGCAGGTCATGAGTTTGGTAACTAATTATGTTCTGATTTAATGAAGTTCTATTCATTAGCAGGAAAATAAACCAGCTTTTATTCATACATTTGGAGATTTATTATCAAAACTTGGCACTATATTGAGTCTTTCTTTGGAAAGATTCCTAATTTTTGAGGAGGCCCCTGGACCTACAGCATATATCTCAGATAAGAACATTCATCTAATCCAAACAGTTCTCCAGTGTCTCAAATAGAAACATTTGTCCCTTGCTTTCTGATCTTATTTAACTGGAGATGCCAGGGGTTGAATCTGATTTTTTTTGTTTAAACAGCTGTGGCCTTTTACTTTTGGGGAAGCAACCATAGCATTCAGGATTAAATAAATGTCGCAATGTTTCTCCTTGTTGTAATTTTTCTTCTGTATATTTTTAGGTGATGGCTATTACATGACAGTTCCAGCCTTCATAGGTCAGACGAGAGATGTTGGGCATATGAAACTTCTTCTTACCCATCTGAAGCCAAAGAGCATTTATTGTTTGGTTTTTAGTTATTGACTTGCAGTAGAAAGGGTGGGAAAACTACAAGTATCCCTAGGTGACACTACTAGCAGTCCTTCCTGGGAACAGAGTATGGGAAATGATGAACGACGGAGGACTGTACAGGTTGAAATGCACACATGGGGCTGAAACAGCTATGAATGTAAGTTAAAAATAAAAAAAACCCACAGGTCTTTTCAGGGTTTTGCCTTATGTATAGAGGGCAAAAGAGCTGGGCATGTTAAATATGTTGCATAGTATAAATGATCACTTGTAACTATTTGTATTTTGGTTTGCTATTCCTTAAAAGCTGAAATTATTCACCAAATAGCAAAAAACAATTTGAAAATGACCTTCAGCAGGAAGATTGACTAAATCAATTGCTGTCAACTTCTGAAACGAGCCTGGCTGAAGCCATCTTTGTTGTTCTAAGTTGCCACATAGTTGGGGGGGGGAGACAGGAAGGAAAATGAAAGTATTGCTAGTCAAAACACACAACAGTCCCGTGGGAACCAAGGTCATTCCTGCAGGTGCTGGAAGGAGGAGCAACGATGAATTGAGGAGCCCGCCAATTACTTTCATTGAGTCATATGATCTATAGCAGTGGCCTCAACCTTTTCTATACCCTGCACCCCTAGAACGTTTCTGATATATTCTCGCACCCCTTACAAAAGTTCAAAATAACGGCAACAAATTAAGCATATACACTATATTTTTTTAAAATAAAGTTTTATTTTTTTAACAGAATTCAATAGTATCATTCAACAAAAATGTGTTGTCTGAGTATCTTATTCACTAATACAAATTAAATTCCTAATCCCTAAATCTTTTCTCTAACCATTGATAAAATAGGTCCCAAGTTTGAAAATATTCTGTTTCTTCTTTTTCTTTCAACCTTAAAGTAAGTCTGTCCATTTCTGCAGTCTAGTATTTTTTTTAATTATTTCTTCTTTTGGTGGTATTTCTTCGTTCTTCCAATATTATTCGAATATAATTCTTGCCACTATTATCACATGTAAAATCAAGTATGTACTTTGCTTATCAAATTTTTCTGGCATTATACCTAGTAAAAAAAATTCAGGTTTATACTCTATGTGTTTCTCTAACATTTTTTTCTAACCAAGTGTGGATTATTGTCCGTTATCTCCTTGCTTTAACACATATCCACCACATATGATAATAAGTACCTGGTTTGTGTTTACATTTCCAACATTTCTCTGACATATTTTTAAACATTTGTACTAATATTGTTGGTGGCAAGTGCCATCTATAGAACATTTTGTGTAAGTTTTCTTTATATGAAGCTGACATTGTCAATTTATAGTTTCTTTCCCACAAACTTTGCCACTTCTCTAAGTCTATATTATATCCAAAATTCTTTGCCCATACTATCATTGTCTCTTTTACTTGTTCATCTTCCATTTTGAGATTTAATAAGAAATTGTATATTTTTTAATTAACTTTTCATCGGAAGTGAGTAATGTCTGATCAAACATAGTCTGCTCTTTATAAAATCCATACTGTTTAATATCTTTGTCATATCTGACTTGCATTTGTAAATGTGACCACCATGTTAAATTGATGCCCTGATTTTCCATCTCTTGCCTGGATTTCAATTTCCCTTAAGAATTTAGAATATCTTTATATGTCCATATTTTATTGAGACTGACTAGATTTGGATGTACAAATGCTTCCATTGTTGAAAGCCATCCTAGAATTTTCAAATAAATTTTACATTTTATGTTTTCCCATGTTAATAATAGCGCATTTCTAATATAGTGGTTTGGGAAGTATTTATGTATTTTATTTTTTCCATACCATAAAAAAGCATGCCAACCAAGTTGTCCCTCCAAGTACAGCAATCTTTTATTTCTAAGAGTTATCCATTCTTTTACCCATGTTAGCACTGATGCTTGATAATATAAAACCCATTCTGGCAAGCCAAAACGTCTATTTCCCTTGGCTTCTTATAACATTTTCAATTTAATTCTAGCTTTCTTTCTTTGCCAGATAAATTTTTGAATTAGAGAGTTTAAATCTTGAAATAATTTTTTCTCCAGTTTTATAGGTATCGTTTGAAACAAAAATAGTATTTTTGGTAATATATTCATTTTCACCATAGCAATTCTTCCTAACATCGACAGTTGCAGATTTTTCCATTTTTCCAAATCAAGCTTTATTTGATTTAACAATTTCATATAGTATTTTCTTTTATTGTTGAACATCTTCCTGTCAAATATATTCCCAAGTATTTGACCTTTTTGACTATTTGCAATTCTATTTTTTTCTGATAATTGCTTTTTTGTTTATCTGTAATATTTTTAACCATCACTTTAGTTTTTTCTCTATTTATCTTTAATCCTGCTATCTCTCCAAATTGTTCTATCTTTTCCAACAGTTTAGGAATCGTCTCTAAAGGTTCCTCTAAAATGAATACCAAATCATCTGCAAATGCTTGCAATTCATAGGTTTCATTTTTTATTTTCAATCCTTTAATTTCTGGATCTTGCCTAATGTTTCTATTTAAAACTTCCAAAGTTAAGATAAATAGCAGTGGGGATAATGGACATCCTTGTCTTGTGCCTTTTCGTATATCAAAATTCTCTGTATAATCCTCATTTACAATCACTTTTGCTATTTGTTTCTGATATATTGTCTGAATTATGTTTATAAAGTTTTGACTAAAGTCCGTTGTTTTTAGTTGTTGAATCATAAATTGCCAAGAAACATTATCAAATGCCTTTTGGGCATCTAAAAATATTAATGCCAGTTGTTTCCCTGGATGCAGTTCATAATATTCCAATATGTCTAGTATTACTCTCAAATTATTTTTTATTTGTCTCTTTGGCAAAAATCCGTTTTGGTCTGGTTGGATACATTCAATCAAAAATCTTTTCAGCCTCTCAGCTATTATTGAAGTGAAGATTTTGTAGTCCACATTTAATAGTGATATTGGTCTATAGTTTTTTTATCTGGGTCAAATCTGAGTCCTCTTTTGGTATCAAAGTAACATTTGCTTCTGTCCATGTATTTGGGAGTTTTGCCTCCAATAAAAGTGTGTTACATTCATCTTTCAATGGTAAACTTTTTTTAAAACAAGTTTTATTAATTTTTTAATTTTACAAAGCTCCAAGTGTTAAGGAAGCAACATGGTGATTGGGTAGTCCATAATCAAATAACAAGCTCTTTCATGCATATGTCAGGTTACATCATCAAAAAATTCCTCTCTATTTCCCTTAGTTATTGTATCACATTCAAATTAATACATTGCTAGTTATAACTCAGTCGGTTAAGACATTTATCAATATATTTTGATTTATACGCCTTCATATCCTGTTTTGAATTTTACCTAATTTCAGTTACAGTATTCCAGTTAACTTAATATCCATAGTCTTTAGATTTCGGGTGACCCAAAGTTCCTTTAGTTCATTACAAAATAATTGTCATATCTAAAATATATTTATTATTTACTCAGATAGCTTCTTACTTTATTTCACAAACATATTCTATTTCTCATCCTAACACCTCATCCCTTACTAATAAGATAACCTTTATCATCTCAATCCAACTTCTATATTATAATCCAAGACTATTATTCTAGTAACTATTTTTTATTTCCCTTATAAATCTAGGTCCTAAATATTAAATCAATTAGAATCTTTTAAATTCTCCTTAGGCCATTGAGTGAGATTTTAAAGAGATTTTAAACTCTTCCATTATAGGTCACATAAAAAACCATTTTTTAAGTCTAACTCTAGCTTTCTTTTTTGCCAAGCAGGCTTCCATAGCAGTGCCTCTAGCTCCTCAGGTGGATCTCCCTTCATTCCTACACATCATTTGGGTCAAGGGAGACCATCCAATTATAAATTTTTCAAAGGAGTTGGCCCCTTCGTAGTCATTAGATTGTTGATCTAATAATTCAAGTCTCCATATTTGGCTCAGTACATCTGTCGTCAGTTCAGTCTGGTCCTCTTCTTCCGGTTTCAGCTGGTTTAAGTAGAAAGTCATGTTTAGTGTTATAGTTGTTGTTTGGTTGTCTGGTTTATCTGGGTTCTCAATGTGCTATACATGTAAATCTTCAGCACCTTCCGTCTTATTATTGCTTTCTTCAGTTTCTGATGCTGTTAAAATTGCAGGTTTTTTGGTTAAGATCAAGGTTTGGGTATCAGGGTTCTCAGTAGGTTGCAGCTGGTATATATTAATTCCTTCCTCTTCTGTTGCTTTTTGGATTGTAGGTTCATCAGTTGGAGTCTGGGCTGCATTTTGTAGCTTTGAGGTGGCACCTTTATTTTTCAGTCTGCAATTCATTAACTCAGTAGCCTCAAGGATTTTTTTCAAGTATCAGTTTATAGTTAAGTTGTGGGTAGTATTCCTCCATTTCTATGGTGTTTTCAGATAGTCCTTTAGTGGAGGCTATTTTTGATAAAAGTCAATAGTGTCCACCTCCACTATAGAGAGTTGTTTTCACCACCCAGCTGTTTCAAGTTCTTATCTTTTTTGATAGTACCAAGGCCAAATCTTAATCTCACGTCTCCCAGTCAAAAAGAAATTCACTTGCTGTACCAAATTTTGCCACAAGATGTCCCCAGTGACATGTAAAGTCTTTCTCAAACTCAAGTTAGGCTTTTATCCGGTTTGAAAAAATAACCTTTTTTTCCAGCTTAACAAATAAGTAAAGTAATAGGTCCCTGTAAGAATAGGAACCTTTTTGGGCCCAAATACCCAAAAATTACAAGTCCAATTATTTAGTTGTTTAGTTTAGTTGTTCTTTTTTCCCCCATAGCTTCGTGTTCATAGAGTAGGCAGAAGCCGCCAAGTTAGAAAGGGGGAAATTTTTTTCCAAAGGCTTTTATAGGAAGGTATTTGGGATGCAAGAAAGGTAAGGTAAGGTCTCACCCAATTCCTCCACATTGCTTTCGTTGTGCTTGGCAGTGCTTTTGGCTTTTGGCTGGTACGGCTTAGTGATTGGCCATGTTAATGGCCGATCTTTTCTTCTTCGGTCCAAAGGAGCTGCCTCGGATCAAACAGAAGGGCTGGCGCCCTTCTGCGATCTAGCAAGGGTCCTCCTCAGTGGTGGTCGCCCCTCCAGGGCAACTTTCGACCCTTTTCAGGGTCTTCCGATGAAGGGAAACCGGATGGCGGAGAGAGCGCTCTCCTTGCACGTCCGCTGGCGCCACGATCCGGAACCGGAAGCCTCTTTCAATGGTAAACTTAATGTATCTTATAAACATTTATAAACCTCTGTCGGTAGCCCATTTGGTTCCAGTGTTTTTTCATTTTTTTGTCTTTTTATAACCTCTGTCAGTTCCATCATTGTTATTTTTTCATTTAACATAGTATTGAAATTTTCAGGAATTTTTGGTAAATTATTTTCTTCCATATATTGAGTCATTTTCTCCCATGAAGTTTCTTCCTTAACATACAGTTTTTCATAGTATTTTTATCTTTTTATTACTTCATTTTTAAATTGTAAACAGCCTTTTTCATTTACTAAATTATTTATCATTTTTTTTCTCCTTCTGTTTTTTAAGTTTGTAAGCTAGCCATCTTCCTGGTTTATTTGCAATTTCAAAAAGATTTTGCTTTGCCCTTTTAATTTGCTGTGCCAATTTTTCTGATTCTACTAAATTTAATTTATATTTTATTATTTCCATTTGTCTTTTCAATATTTTATTTTGTGGGTTTATTTGTAGTTCAAGTTTTACTTTTTTTAATTCTTCTCTTAACAACTGACATTGTTGTCTATTTTTTTCGCCATGTATGTTATCGCTACGCCTCGAAAATATGCTTTGGCTGTATCCCATATATTTTGTAATGTATCTTCTTTTTTATTTTCTTTGAAGAAAAATTCCATTTCTTTTGTTGCTAATTCTATATTTTTTTTCTCTTTTAATATAGATTGATTCAAAGTCCATCTTAATTTTTTCTGCATTCCTTTCCACTCCATTTTTAAAGGATTATGATCTGCCCAAGTACCTAATTCTATTTCAATTTCCTGCATATTAACCCTTAATTCAGGCATCACCCAAATCATATCAATTCTAGACCAAGATTTATGACTATTAGAATAAAATGTATATTGTGATTTTCCTGGGTTCATTTCTCTCCAAATATCTTGTACACCAATTTTCTTTATCATGTTAAAAAAAAGTCTTAGGTAATCTTTTTCTTCCTTGTTTCCCTGATTTACTGCTTTTATAATCTAATGTCCCATCTATTATTGCACTGAAATCCCCAATTAAGCATATATTTTGATATTCCATTTCTTCTATTTTTCTATGAAGGTTTTGATAAACTTCTTGTTGTTTGTTATTTGGTGCATATATTGCTATCCAAAGTATCTATTTTCTACCATTAGTATTCTTCCTTTTTCATCTGCATAAATCATTTTGGAATCTATTGTCTCTTTAACATATAAAGCTACTCCTCTTTTTTTGTTGAGCTGATGTGTAATAAAGTTTTCCAAGTTTTGGATTTTCCAAAAATTTATGATGTTATTTTTTTATGTGTGTCTCTTGCAAACAAATTATATCAATCCTTAATTTCTGTAGTTGTTTGAAAAATTTTTCTTTTTGATGGGGAATTCAATCTATTTATATTCACTGAAAAGATTCCATTTTCCTTCTCCATTTTGATTTACTTATATTTAGGTCTTGTTGATCTTGTAATCCTCTGCTCTTTTACTATTCCCTCATCTTCTTGATTCATCTTTTCTTTTTCCTTTTCCACCTGTGTAATTGTTTCCTCTATTGTTTGTTCTGTCTGTTTCTGGCTTTTTCCATCCTCTTGTTGATATTATGTTCTTTCTCCCAGAAATGCTCTATATCTTTTATCAAAATCCTCTGCCTTCCACACTGAGTCCAAACGATATCTTGTGTTATTCCAATTGATTAAAATCCCTTCTGGCATCAGCTATCTAAAATTTACTTCTTTTGCAATCAGCTTTGTAGTCAAGAAATGATATTGTCTTCGAGTATCCCTTATTCTCTTGGGAATCTGTTTCAGCACTATTATTTATCTTTTTATTGTAATGGATCCTCTCTAGCTCTTCTTAATATCTCATCCCTCGTTGTTTTCTTCATAAATCTTACATGGACTTCTCTGGGCAATTTATGTTTCCTTGCATAACTTGAATTCATTCTACATATTTCATCCACTTCTTGCTGCATCACCAGTCTTTTCATTTCTAGGGCCTCTGCTAATAGATTAATAATCACTTTTGCTATATTTTCCTCTTTATCTTCAGGTATGTTCTGGAATCTCAAACAATGTACTACCTTCTCCATTTCCAAAGCAGTGACCGCTCCTTCTAGGTTTTGATTCGCTTGTTCTAATCTTTCATTCTCTGTCATTAGTGCTTCCATTCCCCCCCCCCAGTATCTTTTGATTGATCTTCCACCGCCTGAATTCTTTGTTTATTTTTAAGGATCATTTGTTGGTGAATCTCAAATTGTGTCTTTATGTCAAGCATTTCTTCGTTTAGCTTATCAAGGTTGTTTTTTGTTTCTTTTTTTTTTTTTTTT
>NW_015386604.1:351844-361612 GCF_001527695.2 Protobothrops mucrosquamatus | reverse complement strand
TCCAGACCCTCCTCTACAAGTTCAAGTCTCTGGTCACTTCCTTCTGCTTTTTGCTCATTCTGCTCCACCCTTTCTGCTATTGCATCGACATAATCCGCCAAACCTTTAAAGGCAACTGCCACATTAGAACAATAATCATCTTGCTTCTGTGCCAAATCATCTTGCTTCTGTGATAAATCCAGTTGTTGCTGTGATAATTTTGTTTCTTGATGATTCTTCTGCATCATTTCTTGTATTAATTGTAAGATCACATGCATCTCTTTTTGGAGGTTGTTTGCCATCTCTTGTTGTAACATTGCTTCAATAGATCCCTGACACGCTGGACTGGATGTTCCAGAAGAGAGTGCAGAACCAGATTTTTTTGTAATTTTAGTGAGGTTTGGTGCACTCATTGTTCAATCAGGCAAATTTTATAAATTCACAGGGAGAAAAAAAAGCCAACTGCTTTAGGCTAACATCCAACTTTAAAAAGGAGCCAACTATTTTAGGCTATAATCCAAGTTTAAAAGGGAGCCAACTGCTTTAGGCTATATTCCAAGTTTAAAAGTGAGCCAATTGCTTTAGGCTATAATCCAAATTTAAAAATAAGCCAACTGCTTTAGGCTATAATCCAGGTTCAGAAAGGAGCCAACTGCTTTAGGCTAATCCAAGTTTTTTTTTTTTTTAAAAAAAAGCCAGCTACTTTAAGCTGTAATCCAGCAAAATAAAAAACAACTGTATAAATCTAATCCAAATATTTCTGTCAGTTCAAAAATATTAGAGAAAAATAGAAAAGAGAAAAAACCTGTCTCTAAATAGTTCTATAATAGTTATGTGTAAAGTTGAAAGATGTAGTTAAAAAAATCTTTGTTTTTTTCTTTTGTAGAAACACAGGATGTTCATTTAGCACAGGTGCTGTTTCAAGGTCATCACTCTTCTTATTTTTTCTGTATTATTGAAGTATCTTCCTTCACCACTAGATGTCCTCATTAGTTATAGTGTCTCTATCCACTAGTAAAACTTTTATTTAAAATGCTCTTTCACAACAAAGTAAAAAAAATTCCCAAATCAAAAAAATTAGCCAACATATTATCATTTTCTTCTTTTCAATCAGTCTCAAATCTTTTCTGAATGTTTTTTATATTCCTTAATTTCATTCCCCCATTCCAGATTTCTCACCGCTTTTAACTCTCTTCTTCCCAAGTCTTCCTGGGGTTTTTTACTTTTAAAAGTTATTCAATTCAGGGAATTATATTTTAAAAGTCCATAGAAAAGAGAAATAAAGAAGAATCTCACCCAGATCAAACACATTGTTGACAGTCCGCTGTTCGACAGTGCTGCTGCGGCTCTTCGCTTCTTCCCTGGATGTCTGTAGCTTGGGCTGTCTGCATACTTGCCGGCAGCCTTTTTCCCACCTGTTTGAAGAGTTTCCTCGGTCCGTTTGGACCAACTGCTATTGGCTCCGAACTCCCAAAGTTTCCCTTCCTCTTCGTTGCCTCTCCAGGATGACTTTCTGACATCTTTGAGTCTCCAGATGAAGCGAAATCAAACTAGGAATCTGGAGCTCCAGTTTCCTTCATCCATGTCGGCATGATGCCTGGGGTGAACTCCTCTGACCCCCTCTTCTTTTTGGCAGCCTCTGAAATACTGGAATACAGCTATCATGTAACCCCTATTTCTTCTTTTCTTTAGACTAGCCAAACCCAAGTCCTACAGCTGTTCTTCATATGTTTTAGTCTCCAGGCCTTTGACCATTTTAATTGCTCTTCTCTGAACGTTTTCCAAACTCTCAACATCTTTTTTGTAGTATGGTAACCAAAATTGATTGCAGTATTCCAGGTGTGGTCTTACAAGGCTTTTATAAAGCGGTACTAATACTTCGCATGATCTTGATTCTATGCCTGTTTATACAACCCAGGATTGTATTAGCTTTTTTGGCTGCTGCTACACATTGCTGGCTCATAGTCAAGGGATCGTCCACTAGAAGTTCAAGTTCCCTCTCACAGTTATTGTTTTTTAGCCAGGTCTCACCTAATCTGTACTTGTACCTTTGATTTTTCCTGCCTAAATGTAAAACTTTGCTTTTCTCCACATTAAAACTCATTTTGTTGGATAGGGCCCATTGTTCAAGTTTGTCAAGATTTTTTTGAATCCTGAGCTTGTTTATTGTCTATTGTCTATTCTTGCCAGTTTGGTTTCATCTGCAAATTTGATGAGTTCCCTTTATATTCCCTCATCTAAGTCTTTGATGAAGATAGTGAAGAGTACTGGGCCTAAGAGAGACTCTTGTGGTACCTCGCTGCTTACTTCTCTCCATGTGGATGTAATACCATTGAGGACTATTTGTTGAGTATGGTTTGTCACCCAGCTACAAATCCATCTGGTGGTGATGTTGTCTATTCCATCTTTTTCTAGCTTACCAAGGAGTAGGTTGTGGTCTACTTTGTCAAATGCCTTACTGAAATCTAAGTATACTATGTCCACAGCATTTTGCTGGTCTACTAATTTGGTCACTTTATCAAAGAATGAAATATGATTGGTTTGGCATGATCTGTTTTTAACAAACCTGTGCTGGCTACCAGTTATAACTTTGTTTGCAGATCTGTTTTTTGATTGTCTTCCCAGATATTGATGTTAGACTGATTGGTCTGTAGTTTCCTGGGTCTGTTTTTTTTCCTTTCTTGAAGATGGGAACCACATCAGCCCTTTTCCAATCCTTAGGTATTTCCCCAGTGCTCTAGGATTTTTGAAAGATATGGTTCAATGGTTCTGAGATAACATCTGCCAACTCCTTCAGATCTCTGGGACATAATCTCTCGGGTCCTGGTGATTTATATTCATCAAGGTCAGATAGGTGTTCTCTTACCATTTTCTTGCTTATTTTAATTTTTCTTTCTAGTTTGTCTTTTGCAGTATTTTTTTTTTTTTTGTATATTGTGGTATAATTTATTTTTCTGTGAAGGCTAATTCAAAGAATGAGTTAAGCAGCTCTGCTTTCTCCCTATTGCTTGTTACTTCTTGCTATCTTCTGTCTTTAGTGGACCTACAGTTTCCTTGACATTTTTCTTGTTATTAATATGTTGAAATAAACTTTTTTTATTATCCTTGATTTCTGTTGCAAGTCTTTGTTCATTCTGAGTCTTTGCTTTCCTGACTTCGTCTCTGCATGTTCTGGCTGTCTGCTGATAATCAGCCTTAGTTATGTGTCCCTCTTTCCATTTTTTGTATTTGTCTTTTTGTCTTTCAGTTTGTCTGGGAGATCTTTGTGCAGCTATGCTGGTTTCTTTTTCAGTGGTATTGTGATGCTCTGGGCTTTTATGATAGCATTTTTCAGAGTTTCCAATGCTTCTTGAGTTGTTTTCCCCTTTAGGATTTTCATCCATGGAATCTTTCCCAGGTTCTCTGGGAGTTTGTTAAAATCAACTCTTTTGAAGTTTAAGACATTGGTTGAATTATTTTCTGTTGCTTGTGTTTCCATTATATTGAATTCCAGTATGACGTGGTCACTTTCCCCCAACGTTCTGGCAACTTCAACTTTAATGAAGTCAAGCCCAAAACATTTTTATGTAGTTTAAATCTTTCTTTCAGTTGTTGATATATAAACCAATGACAAACATAATCTTATTCTAACTCTTTCCTCAATTTAAGAATAGGGTCACCTGAGTTGAAAAGTATTATTTTACTGTAGGTCCACCAGTCTGGTTTCACAACCATTTCTGTTGTTTGTTTTTTTTAAAAAAAAGCTTCCTGTGGGGATACCCAAAGAAGCAATTTTGTGGAAAATCTTGTTTTATGCTTGTTCCATAACTCATAGTATGGCATGTGTGATGAAGTGATTATTAAAATCAACATTAACTTTGACTTTATCATACCATAAGTAACTGTGCCATCCAAACCTTAGTTCATGACCTTCCAAATCAAGTAGCCTCTTATTCTGGAGTTTCACCCACGCTTTTAACCAGGCCAGCAACATGCATCAAAATAGTTTCAAGTCTGGTAAACCCAAACTCCCTTTTTCCTTAGCATCTTGCAAAGGTAACAGCATACAGCATACATCTTCAGCATACTTTCCTCCTCCTATATTTCCCACAACACCAATCCTGTGAGGTGAGTTGGATTGAGATTGACTGGCCCAAGGTCACTCAGGTGGCTTCCATAGCCAAGGCAGGATTTGAACTCACAGTCTCTTGCTTCCTAACCCTGTGCCTTAATCATTAGACCATTGTCTATCCAGTTTGAAATAATAAAAATTGAGTTTAGTTCAATATCAATATTTATACTTCTATTTCTACATTAACTTTTGTTCTTAAAACATCATTCTTTCTTATTAAGGATCTTATCAACCATCTATTCACAACTTCCTCAGTCTTCCTTTACTTTTAACTAATTACATATTTGTGATTAATTCCTTCTTCATTTTTCCCATATGACCAAATCACCTCTATGTTCTTATTTTGTACTATTTGTTCAATTTTATATTCAATATGTATTCATGCAGCACCCATTCATTCTTGACCCCATATTTTCTTGTTTATCACACACTGCATTGATCTTATGACTTTCCTGAGATAACCAACTCTCACTGTGTTATATAAGTGGGCAGAAGCATTCTTCTTACCTGGTCATTTTATTTTTGACATACACTTCATTCAAACTACTTGTCATCTTTCTCCCAGTGTCAGAACTCTCATTTATTAATTCCCCCATTTCAGATATTCATTGTGCTTTATCTGTCAGGTTCTGCCATTCTCTCTGGGAGGGGGGAGGAGGGAAAGGGTTTGTACTGTTTGTAGTGCATGCTTCCTCTATCTGCTTTGATGTATCCTCTTTGGGATGTGAATGGAATGCCTTGGGGACATCTGCCTTATCTTGATGTGGAGGGAGGAAACTATGAAAACCTGAAAACCTTGAGAGAGGTGCCTTATTGGTCTGTTTCCCACAGCTCATTGTCACCTATGGATTGGCCTGTTTGAACCAACCGGATGGATAGTTGGGGTGGGGTTATTATTACACGGGTTTTACCTATCGAATCGGGTGGGAAACCCTCAGGCCCTGCCTAGCTTTCCTGCTCTCTGTACCTGCCAATAAAAGTTCCTTTTGAAATGTTGCAAGTTTCAAGAGTTCTGCTTGCTTGGTAGGGAAACGGAGGCAGGTCCTTACACTCAGCATCTGCATACCTTAAAATTTATCCTACCACTCCCCCAGCATTTGTAAGCATTCTGCTAAGATAGACATAATTATCTACTTGCTTTAATTTTTAAATTTATAACTATCAATTGTTCACTGCATTTCTCTTATCAAGAATAAGTACATTGGTCTTGGGTACATTTCAGATTCATCCTCTTTGTTCAATCATATAGTCTTGTCATTTGCTGCAAATTATTAGGACTGTAAATCAACAACACAGCATTGACTCTGTATAAAAGTGTGAGTTTACATCTCCAAGTAATATATCTCTAACATCACAATGAATTCTTGTATCCATAAATACATTAAAAGTGAAGGATCTTTATCAGGGTCCAGTCCAAGCCAGGAATAAATAAATTGGAGACTGCTTTAGAAAGAAGGTTGTAGTTTATTGAAGAGCAGAACCCACAAGACATGTCACTCTGGAGCAGCTGACCACATGTTGCTGGGCGTGGTGGGTTTTTATACCTTATTTGGCTTTTGTGTTTAGAGTTGTTCCTATGGCATGAACTTTGACCTGAGATTCAGTGTGCCCTTTTAGTATTCTGATGATGGTGGGTTAATCCTATTATGTCCTAAAGGTCATGTCCTGCTTCCCTGGCACTGTGGCTGATGGCTATGTCCTGTGTTGGATTTTTTGGGTGAGGGGTTGTTGATTCTAGGGGTCTTTGTCTTCCTAATCCCATCAGCTCTAAGCTTCCTGGCTCCAGTCTTTCTGAAAGGATTATCAAATCTGCATTTCTACAAAGCTGGCCTCTGCTTGGGCAGAGACACTTGGGTAGAGGGGTTTCTGCCTAAGATTTTCTTTCATTCCGGCGGAGGAAATGACAGCGTACTGTGTCACAGCTGGAAAGGTTAGAAAAGAAATGGCTTGGGAAGCAAGCGAGGGCATCTGGGTAGTGGTGCGTGGGGCAAGCTCTCCAGCTGCGCAGCGGCAGAGAAATGCAATTGACGCGTTTTCCAGCTCTGATGCTCTGATGTTCCACCTGCCATTTTGGTGGCTATGGGGGCAGAGCTGCAAAGAAGGCTTGGAAGGGGAGTGAAAGGGAAGAGGGTGGGTGGGCAGGTGAGGGGGGATCTGTCCCACGCCGCCTCACTTGTTTTGCACCCACTTTCGGCTGTGGGACTAAAAAAAAAAGTTCAATCAATCAATTCCAACTTTGCGAGATCTTTTTTTTTTGTGAGAAGTTGGAATTGATTGACTGAACTTTTTTTAGTCCCACAAACAAAAGTTTGCATACTGCGGACTGTACACGGTGGAGGAAGTGACGGAGGACCACATTGGAGCTGGAAAGAAGATGCCGTGTGGCTCCGATCGGGGGGGAAGCAACAGCGGCAGAGCATTCTGTTGGGGTAGGGGAAAGCAGTGGCAGCAGGGCGCTCCGTGCGGGGGAGAAGCAGCAGGGTTTTGTGGCTCCCAGTATTTTCTTTTCTGTGGGAAATGGGTCCAAATGGCTCTTTGAGTATTTAAGGTTGCCGACCTCTGTTCTAGTGGATGGCTGGATTCAAACCCAATTCCCTGGCTCAAATGAATGGAGGCAGCGTCTGGATCAGTGTGGTCTGCTTCCAAGGGTTGCTGAGTCATCTGTGCAGGGCTGAAAGATATGAAAACAGGGTCCCCTCCCCACTTTGTGGGTGACTCTCCCAGAAGGGACATTGCTGGTCATACATGAGGAATGGAGAACAGAGGATAAAAAATGGAGAAGTGGAATGAGGTGTGTGTGTGTGGATAGATTGCAGGCAGGGTTTTGAAAAGGCATTAAGGTTAACATTGCAGATCTTAAATAAACAGATAAAACCCACTTGAACACATATAGTAAATGCAGGAATAAATTTTTTTTCTGTAAATGAACTTAAAACATTCCCTCCTGACAACTTTGGACTGTTCTTACAAGGAGAGAGAGAGAGAGAGAGTACCTTTATTTAGCCAAATTGGTTTCCCAGCAAAGCCCATTCCTTACATATCTCCCTTGCTCATTTTCTCTTCATACCGGCTAGGACGGGCACTCGCCTCTCATCCCACACCACCAACAAATCTCCTAGAGGGGATCTGGGCACGACCCTCAAGCTAAAGTTTCCCATGTTCCCCTTCCAATGTGGGGTTCAATTTGACTTTAGCCAGGTTTTTCCCTGCAGCAAAATCCCTACTGCACTGCCTGACAGTTTTCAGACACCCCCCCCCAAAAAAAGGTCTGGGAGGACTCTGGTTCCCTAGCAGAGTACAGAAACCTCCTTCAAGGGAACATCGCCAACGGTTTTTGGACCAAAAAGGATCCGGGAGGGCCTGCTGCTCCCCTATGCATATGGGAACCTTCTTCCAATGGCCTTTTCCTGCCCACTTTTCATGCCCACAGTTTTCAGACTCAGGAGAGTCCGGGAGGACCTGCTGCACCTTTAAGCAGTGAGTACGGGCACCTCCTAATCCAGGCTTTGCTCACTGACTTCCCAGTTGGTTGCCCAGATCCAACTCTCTTCACACAGCCTCTCCCTTTTCCCCAACAAAAGGTCCTGCGCTCTGGCCAAACCACCATGCTTTCCAGGGTCTGTCACTTGAACAGATCCTTTCTGAGGTTAGGAAAGGCCAGTTTCCCAACTGTGATTGGGAAAAAAGGTCTTCTCATTTACACAGACATACACACATTTCCTTCACTCCCCTGGGTTTTAAAGTTAAAATTTAGAAGTACTCACCATATTTCCAAAGCAGCCCTTGAGCTCAAACTCAAAACTCCTTTTACTACCCCTGCTCCAAATGGACAGCATCTGGGAAATCCACCCACAGACACAAGGGGTCTGCTGCTGGCAAGATGAAGGCTTACCCAAGCCCAGTCCATTGGAGATGTTAGCTTGAAGTCCCATCTGGAGTGCCAAATTGTTGAAAGAAAAATCTTCATCAGGGTCCAGTCCAAGCTGCGAATAAACAAAATGGAGACTGCTTTGAAAGAAGGTTGTAGTTTATTGAAGAGCAGAACCACAAGATATGTGGCTCTGGAGCAGCTGACCACATGTTGCTGGAAGTGATGGGTTTTTATACCTTCTTGGGCTTTTGTGTTTGGAGTTGTTCCTGTGGCATGAACTTTGATCTCAGGTGTTCCTACATTGCTTTTAATGCACTCAGCTTAATAGCTACAGTTCCATATTGTGCAATCTAAAATACACACTTATCTTATTGTCTTTAAATCAAATGTAAAATAAATTGTACTTTTCCCCAATGTTATTCTGAAGAGCAAAAAATTGGCAAACCAGAAAAACTTATACCATAACAAATGTTTTACTTTTCAAACTCACATAAAACCATACCATTTTGTATAATTTTCATTTCTTATGGCTAACATTTGGCTGGATTCACGTGTGCTGACTACAATGTGATTTTTTTGTTTGGCTTGGTAAGTTGTATAAATGCAACCAACTGTGGTTTATTTAGCAAATTACTCCTTTCCACAATGTATAAATTATATTGCAATGCAAGAGATTCATATAGTTCAGTGCAGTGCTACTTCACTGATATAGAGTTCCCCAACTCCAAAGTGAATTTAGAATTTCTAGATGGTAATGTATTTAGTGCTGAGTTATTTTGTCATATCTATTATTTCATACATTGCTTAACATACATGATAGCAGAAAGGATGTTCTGCTATGATGTATAAGTGAATATTCTAAGAGTTAAGAATAATGATGCTACTTTGTGTGCTTCACAAACGAGACATACAATCCTAGTCCTGATTCTTTTTCACAATTAGGTCATGTTTTTATATTCTGACAGGTTATCTTGGCTTTGGAAATCTGCAAATTCAGTTTTGAGCTGTGAACAAATTCAGTTTTGAGCTTCTGCAAATTTTAGGCAGTTTAGTGGGCATTTACATGAAGCAAACTGAAAATGACTTTTAAAAAAAACCTATATTGTTCCCTAAGCATCATGCCTCTTTTTTGAAAATGTGGATGACTAGGTGAGAATTTTACTGATAATCATTATAAAGTTTTGGTGCAACATTCAGCACAGATCGTGTGCTAGACCAAACCTTTGTGCTCTGCCTTCTTCAGTGCAAAGGATACAGAACAGGGCTACTTCACACATAGTTGAAATTTGCCTAGTGATTTCACACTACAAGTTGTAATGGAAAGGTGGTATTTTTCCCAAGGCAGATTTGCAATAAGGCCTCATTTCACTAAATATTGTCCTATACATTTGTCAGAAGTAAGTCTTCATCCTGGTTCATCCAAGCCGGGAATATTATTATTATTATTATTATTATTATTATTATTATTATTATTATTATTATTATTATTATTATTATTATTATTATTATTATTATTATTATTATTAAATAAGCAACATGGCAACTGCTTTGGGAAGATGGTTACAGTTTATTGCAGAAGCAGAAAGATGGCTCTTCAGGAAAGAGCAGAGGAGAGAAGAGAGCGAGCACATGGCCAGTAGCTGTTTTTATACCCTCCCTAGCTTTTTGTTTGGAAGTTTTCCTGTTCCTGTGGCATGAACTTTGAGGCTATTTCCTGTGTCACGTATTCTGACCTGAGCCCAGGTGTGCCTCTCTGGTATACTTGATGGTAATGGTTAGTCCCATTATGTCCCAAAAGTCATCTCCT
>NW_015386604.1:347264-350600 GCF_001527695.2 Protobothrops mucrosquamatus | reverse complement strand
CTGGTAAGAGAACATACATGAAATGTTTCACTTTTGAACTTGAACATTTGCAGCTGGGCAGCTTGAGAATGCTGAAAGCTCCAAATAATTTTAAAAGCCTAATATTTTAAGGTGTGCAACTTTACAGGGGCAGGAGAATCTGCCTTTAACATTTATTCTAAAATAGACCACATTATTTTAGAGATTGGGAAATGCTTATTTGTTTCAGAAAAGTTTCAAAGTAGTTTCACAATTAGTGATAGGATAAGAAAAGTAACTTAAGAAAATTATTTCCCCACACAAGCAGACTTGAACTTCAAAAGGCTCTTGTAGATAGACACACATTTTTTTTTTCAGGAAAAGGATAGACTTGACAGAATTAGAATAGAAACACCAAAGGTTACACAAAAATAGAATAACTTTACACTGGATTCACCCTGGAACAAAAATTAACACCTTTTAGACAGAATTGAGAATGAGATTAACCCAACAACAGACATTGACCAAAAAATCAGAAATGACAATTTTGGAAACCTTGAAATGGTATTCCAATGAAACAATGTACAAAAGAAACTTTCTTTGCATCCATCAAAGGGACTAAGTTACTTAGCAATAAACTCACAGATTTTCTGGAGGAATATTTAAACTAAACAAAGGACAGTGAGTTACAGAACATCCCTGTCCCCAGCAATCAAAATTTACAGCAAGCTTTTAATAGTGTCACACAAAGTGGACTAACACATAGGTTGTCAGTCATAAAGGATGAGGGCAAATATAATATAGTCGTCATTATAGAAACATGGTGGGATAAAACCCACAAATGGAACACTCAACTAGAGGGATTTCAATTGTTTAAAAGAAACAGACCAAATAAAAGAGGCAGAGTTTCTCTCTATATAAGAAATAACTACATATCTACAGAAATAGGACACAACAATGATGAAAACTGTCTTGAATGTGTTTGGATCAATATAAAAAGGAAAAAGATGAATGTTTTGCTAGTCAGCTAACTAAGGTGCATAGGAAGCACATGACAATAGAACGCAGTCAAACTAGAGTCCTGGACTTTAAGAGAGCTAATTTCAATAAACTTGAAAGGGCTTGGGAGGGATTCCATGGATGAGAATCCTTAAGGGAAAAACAAGAAGCTTGGGCAATTTAAAAAATAACCCAGTCTAGCACAATACCAACAAAGAAGAAAAATAATAGCTCTCACAAGAAACCAGCATGGCTACATAAAGAACTCTCTAATAAATTGAAAGATAAGAGGGTTAGCAGAATATTAGCAAATAGTCTGAGCCTGCAAAGATGAGGTGAAGAAAGCTAAGGCTCAAAATGAACTAAGGCTTGTGACCAAAGTCAAAAATAATAAAAAAGCAAACAGTCCAACTTATCAAAAACAGTACCATAAAAAAAATAGATTAGAAACACAAGTTAAGATAGGCAAGAAAATGGTAAGTGAGCACTTATCCAGCCTAGAAGAGTTCAAATCACCAGGACCAGATGGATTACAACCCAAGGTTCTCAAGGAACTGGCAGATGTGATCCCAGAACCACTGAACTATATTTTTCAAAGATCCTGGAGCACAGGGGAACTACAAGAGGACTGGAAAAGAGCTGATATAGTTCCCCTTTTCAAAAAAAGGGAAAAAAATAGATCCAGAAAACTACTAACCCATTATCCTGACCTCAATACCTGGGAAGATTCTGGAAAAGATAATCAAACAAGAATCAGCGAACACCTAGAGGCAAACAAAGTCATTACCAAAAGCCAACATGGGTTTGTTAAAAACAGATCATGCTAGAGACATCGTACTGCATTCTTTGACCCAATTACAAAATTAGTGGACTAGAGGAATGCTGTGGATATAATTTTCTTGGACTTCAGTAAGGCATTTGATAACTTTCGTATAGGGTTTCCTGCCTGAGCAGGGGGTTGGACTAGATGACCTCCAAGGTCCCTTCCAACTTTCCTATATATTATTAAATGCAAGAGTGAAATCTTTCTAGCAGATGAACTTAAAACATTCCCTCCTGCTAACTTTGGGCTGTTCTTAAGAGTACACAGAAAGAAAGAGGAAAACAAACAAACAAACAAATTTTTCTTCACTCTGTTTGTTGGCCAGACAAACAGAGTGAGGTATTTCCTTTTTGTGGCTTATATTAAGCAAACTTTCTAGCAAAATTTAAAATTCTTTTCTCTTTGGATTTTAAACAGTTAATAGTCACATTTCCCTCACACACAAAGACTTTGACAAACATATACACAAAGACAAGAGAACAGAAGTCTTAGGTTTACACATCCTAGTCATTCCCACCATAAGTTTCAAATAGCTCAAATTAGGGAAGGCACAGATCTTAAACATACCACGTGGTTGCAGAGAGAAAGAGAAAGGAAGAAAGAAAGAAAGAATCACTATCTTATTTTCCCTTTTAAGTACCTTTATTTAGCCAAATTGGTTTCCCAGTTTCATCCTTCAGCAAAGCCCACTCATTACAAATTTTCCTAGCTCGTTTCTTCCAGCCTCTCATCCCACACCACGAGCAAATCTCTAATTGGTTTCCTAATTTCAACCCTCGAACTGCAGCTACCATGTTCCCCTTCCGATGTGGGGTCCAAACTTACTTGCTCAGTCGGGTTCCTTTCTTTTTCTCCCAGCAGCACTTCCCAGCCACTCTTAGCGACAACAAACCTGCCGCCCCGCCTCAATTTTTGGGCACTAAAAAATTGCCCAGGAAGGACTCCGGTCCCTACACGGAGTAAGTGGCCCTTCTAGTTTAGGGACTCCCCTTGGTTTTGCGGACCTCAAAAATACATTGTCCGAGGAGGACCTGCGCACAGGTACCCGGCCTCCGTTCCCACACCGCCTATCAGTTTTACAGACTTATGAGTCTGCTGAGGACCTATGCTTTTTGCACTTGAGTACGGGCCCCTCATATAGGTGGGCTTTGCTTAAAGGGCCTTACCAGCTGGTTGCCCAAATCCAATTGTCTCATTCACTCATTCCATTCCATTTTCATACAGCCTCTCTCTTTGCCCTAACAAAAGGTTCTGCGCTCTAACCAACCCCCATGCTTTCCAGGTTCTGCCAATTAAACAGATCCTTTCTGCGGCTAGGAAAGACCAGAAGGAGCAAAATCCAATTGTGATTGGGAAAAAAGGGTCTTCTCACTCACACACAGACATACACACATTTTCTTTGTTCCCCTAGGCTTTAAACTTAAAATTTAGAGGTACTCACCTTCACCTTCTTTCCAAAGCAGCCCTTGAGCTCAAACCCAAAACTCCCTTTACTACCCTGACTCAAATGGGCAAGGCCTGGGAAACCCATCTACAGACACAAGGGGTCTGCTGCC
>NW_015386604.1:335707-347128 GCF_001527695.2 Protobothrops mucrosquamatus | reverse complement strand
TCCCTGGTGATGGGGCTAATGACTCTTAAGAGCTTCCTTTGTCTTGAGATCCCTGGCTCCAAACTTCCTGATGGTTCCACATCTGCATTTGTATAGGCCTAGCTACTGGTTTGGGCAAAGAGATGAGGCAAGGTTTGGTTTCTGCTTTTCAAAAAATGCTTTTAAAAATCCTTTTGGTGAAAAATATTTTTTCCTTTTTAATATTTCCTTCTCTGGGGCTTTGACTTCCCACACATTGATATTTGTATTAGCAGTGATAGCAACTATATACCTTACCTCCTGCAGGCCTTTTTAAAATTGCATTTCAATGAATTTATTTATTAAGCATTAGTATCTCCTCGGAAAAACAATTATGAGTTCAACATTTTTTAAACTTCAGTTGCATAATTAGGGCTTCCAGTGATTACTATGGGTGTATTTCATCAAGTATATTGATGGGCTGGTTCTTAACAATCTTGTCCAAGCAGCATAATTCAAAGGCATGAAATGTCAGAATCCAAGAAAATAAACATTTTATAATTAAACCTGCAGCGAATAGAAGAGTTGCAGGAAGATCAACTAACTCTTGTTTTTCCGCGAACATTTTCAAGCAGGAACAGTATTAACTTCGCTGTTTTCCAGGGGCCCAGCAAGCCGAGCGGACATACGTAAAGAAGCGGGACGGGGCAGATAGTCTCCAATTAGAAGAGCGAGTCTAGGGGAGACGAGGCTCCGTAGCCTAGCAACAACCTTCCTTCCGCTCTGTTGGGCTGAGAATCGGGGAGGCGAGGCTGTCCTCGTCTGATGTCACGTGAAGGACAGATTCCGCCCTCATAGCGCAATCCCGGCCATGTTATTTCCCTCTCGCTCCCTTCCTTCCTCTGTTACGGTGGCCGCAAGTGGCTCGGGGCCAGTTATCGGCTCTCCGCTTTCTTGACAGGTGAGCGCGTCCCATCTCTGGCCTTTACCATGGATGGCCTCAGGAAAGAACCCAGTTCTTCTCGGGTGCGGTTCCTGGCGCTGAGGACTCAGGGCGTCGGCTTGCGCTTTTCATGGCTTACAGTAGATGGGGAGGAGGCATTAGCGATGCCTCACCTCCCATCGGGTCTTTTGGGAAGGTTTTCTGGAGTCCGGTCGAGGGTGGCTCTAGATCGCTCCTTGATGCAAGAGGGAGATCCTAAAGACAACGTTGCTTGTAGGGACACTCGAAAAAGGCCCGCCTCGACAATTGTGGGCTGCAGAGTCTCTTGCAAATGGTCTTGGCTGTAGCGCTTCCTAGCGTGAAACCTGAGGAAATGAAGCCTTCGTGGGGCAGGTAGTAAATGCCTTATCCCACACAAGTAGGGCCACTTTGGGTTTTTTTTTTTTTACCTACAGTGAGAAAGTTATCCTAAGATGCCCCTCTGTTCTTTTCAGTGGTGTGATTAAAAGTCCCGTGATCAGAAGGAGACGGCGGTTATGTTGGGAAATCGCTTCCCTTCTGTACTTCTCAGTTGGTGCATGACCAAGTTATCCCTGGGGCAAATAAGCCAAACTGATTAAAATCACTGGACTGTCAAAGAACGGTTCAACAACTTATGTATGTCCTCTTTGTTGCATTTTTCACGTGGAAAAATCCTGCCCTCCCCAAAGAGATAATCAAACTACTTAGTTTGCTGTTCTGCCTGTTTTTGTTTTGATTAAATTGAGTTTAAAAAAGTATTTTTCCCCCTTCTATCTGTGCAGTTAAGTGTAAAAAGTGGCCTAGGTGAGGTAAGCTGTGTCTAGGTGGGTAAGAGAGCAGAATAACTTTTTTTAGCAGATTATGAAAACAATCAGATTTTTAAAAATTCTTTTTCTTCTTTAGCAAGATGAAAAATTGTAGGTGGGGCAGTTTTTGGGCACTCGGTCTCTAAATATTTTAAAAGTTCAGTATCTAAAAGCAATTTTTAATTGAAAACTAAAAGAGTAAAGAACTACCCTGACTTTTGTTTTCAACAAAACAAAACCCATGATTAACTGTAATTAAAGATGCAGTAGGTTTTCCCCCCCAAGCCCATAAATTATATTATAGACCCACTCAAAAGTATGTGCTTTTACTCTGTAAATCTTGCATTTTATAGTTCTCAATTGGATGTAATGAATATAGGAATTTGTTATGCTATATTATACCCAACTACCCCAGTTGCTCTTCATAGTATTGATCAGAATAAGTTCAATTTCAAATACTAAATAAAAGTGGTTTAAAATTCTGTTTGAATTCTTTTGCACATCATAATGTGCTCATTATTAAATATTTCATATATACTATGACTTATGTTTTGACATATAGTTATAGTTTTGTTGTATTGTTTCAGTGAATTATTTTCAAAAGTTCCATTATTTATTAGTGGCACAATTAAGAAGCTGGGTTTATTTCTTTAAGGCGATATATGGTAAACAGCCCCTGGCAAATTGTTCCAGTGGTTATGTAAAGGTTTGCCTTAACTAGATCTCCCAAGAAAGCAGAAATCTTGAAATAGGCATTGTCTCAAAAGGAACTTTTATTGAGAGTTAGTGATAGCAATAGAGCAAAGCAAGGTCTGAAGAATTTAAGCGTGAAAGGTTACATTATAATGCCCATTCAGGACTCCTCCTCCCAGTGTCCAACTGTCCGGTTGAAACCCAGCCAATCCATAGATGTTAGGTTGTTTTGAGAACCTAGTGATACACAGGCAAAGCAATAACATGCAGACAAATACATTGGAGGGATTATAGGATTTATCATAGTTCAACTTTATCATAGTTTACACAATTTCAAAATTCTAACAAGATAGTTGTACAGAATTGTTTCTTAATGGAAACAGAATTGCTACAAGTTAGTGATCAGTGGCATTTACTATCTAGATTACCGGAAAAATGCAGTTTTAAATAGCATCAAGTATATATGTGGTTAGTTTCTGTATGATTATTTCTATAGATTTATTTGAATAAGACTATGTTTTTTTTCCCCAAGACTTACAAATATGTGTATCAGCTAGACTTATACTAAGTGGGGATAACATTGTTAAAAAAGTAAAACTATGCATAATTGAATTAAAAAGTTGAGCATTTAATTGATGCTTCTGAAAGTAATGTGGAATATACAAATTAAAAATATTAGCATTGTTCATTATTTCAATAGATATGATGATTAAATGTAGGATAAAACAAACTATTCCACAACTAGCAACATGGTACCCTTACATTTGAATAGCCAATGGCAAGAGATTGTGGAAATTGTAATGTACTATATCTGAAAGTATCTACTTTATCCTCTTGGTCTAATTTTTATGAATATGTTCTTCCTGTAACCATGGTGGTACAGTTGCCAATATATTGTATTAACATTGGGAGATCCAGATGGAGTTTCACCCATGAACCATGAAAGTTCATTGGGTGATTGAGCCAATCTCCCTCTCATAGTCCTACCTAACTTTTTGGTAATTGTGGGAAAAAAATAGAAGGGAGTGCTGCTATACATCACATCTTAACCTCTTGAAGGAAAAGTCAAGATATAACAAGCACATATCTGCTTTTTGGTATCCTATTTAAATGAAACTATATGTTGTTAATCTTTACATTACTATATTGAATCTTTTAAATTCTTTTGACAAATCGTTTTTTAAATATAAAATATTCCTGTTGTAGAAGGAAATCTAAATAGCCAGCCCTCTCTTTTCTATTGTGTAATCCTGCTAAAATAAACACTTTTAATTAGTGTTTATAGTGAAATAAGAGGCCATTCCACGTCAAGTGGACCAGTTTTGAAAATTGTCCATACTCTGCCTCTTCCAAATTGAACAAAAAATTTTTTAGCTGTTTTCTATTATCTGAAACAAGACCATGCCAACTTTTTCAGATGAATCTTTATTGGATCAAAGCTAGAGGTATACCGTGCTCTCTGTGACACAAAGTGGCCACTTTGTGCAGGTACTGTAGCCCAATGAAAGCCGTCAGAGGGCTGAAACTTTGTGAGTTAACACATATCCTGGTCTAAATTCCTATGCAGAGTTTGAAGCATAATATAATTTTGCCTCCCTTGTTATAGATCAGCAAGGTAAATGAAACATTTCATGAAAGAAATTTATTGCCTGTTTTGAGTGCTTATGCTTTGATTGAGGACATAACTGGACTAGTAGTTCCAGCCATACCATACGTCCAGGATTTGCAGTAAAAGTCTTTGCAGCCAACTAACTGGAAAGACTCGTACATAAATACGTGATGTTACTGGTTTATGCAAATTTTCACCCTGTTTTGGATGCAAGTATCTCCATTTTGTAGTTTTTAATTTGTTTTTATGTCATTTGAAAGAGTGTCATTTCTGCTACAAAACTAACCAATGGTTTACTTTGGATCCAGCCTTGTTTGGTCAGAATTAAGGCCCCAAGGCATGCATAATTTGCATGCATGGATGCTCTGTGTTAAAAAAAGTTACATTTACCACCAGACTGTATGACGTAAATGAGCTAGAGGTGTAAAATTTCACAATTCAGCTGAATTTATTGTGCTGGCTATGCTTTCAGTATTTCATTAAGACAAATCCATAAATCAATCAAGGGTGTTGCAAAACTGTGGTATATTAATTACCTTGTATTGGTTAGTGGTGACTAAGCTACTGTCAGTTTAGCAAAATTGGCAACTCTATCACCTAGGCATGTCAAACTGCCGGCCCATGGGCCGGATGTGTCACGCCAAAACCACATCTACCCCATTGTCGACAATGGGGAAAAAGTTGTGATACGTCACGCGACGTCACGAGTTTGACATGCCTGACCTAGGGGGTAATTCCCGATAGTGAGGCAAGGTTATCAGCCATGGATTTGCAGACTTTTAAGAAAAAAACAAGAAAAGTCACTGTGCATCATCATTGAAGAAACAATGTGCATACAGAGTAATAATTAGCTTTGTTTGTCTGCAGGAAATTCTATTCATCTGTCTACTTGACATGGAATGACCCAAAGGCTAATTTAATACAAAATATTTATAGGAAGTTTAAATTCTATATGTTATGTTGTTGTCTCCTTCCTCTGACTTACTAGTGTATAGTAGAAATACACAAGGTTTCAATTTAATTTTAAAAAATGGGCATGCAAAGGTTTCATTTCACTGAAAACAAGTTGAAGGTAGTGAAATTTAATAAATGTTTATGTAATGTATAAGAATAATGTGATTATAACTTCCTTTTGAACATATTAAGTATATTCCATATCTTAATAAAACAGTATAAGTTTTAAAATGCATATCTGGCAATATATCTTCAGTAGTAATACATTTTTTGGGCAGTTATTTAATTATGATTTACACTGAACAGTAAAGGTAACTATTTTGATCAAATGCTTCGCATAGTAATACTTATATGTAAATTATAAATAAAACATTTGTGACAAAAATGTAAATATGATCATCTTATTATATGCACATCCAGATAAAGAGAAGTAGCAAAGGAAGATTAGATATTAATCTAGATCTGACAGGTATAATGCATGTTGGAAAGAGGTTTCAAATGGATTGTTTCCCAGTATTTATGTTGTGATATTCAGGTTTGGAAAAAAAAACCCAAATTGACTGAGAAGGCAACTATAAATGCAGCAAATTCAAAGTAACAAATTTATTTATTTTTTAGAATTATATGCCACTTATCTTACACTTTGAAGTGACTCTGAGTGGCAGAGTAATAATAACACATATTTTATTAAGTAATAATACATACAGATAAGAACAATTATAAAAATAGATTAAAATTACAAAATAACAGTAAATATGTGTAATGTATAAACATGCCAAATGTACTACATTAATACATAATAGTATTAGGCATTTCAGTTGCAGTTATACTTTGTCAGCAGTCTCCCAAGCTACAGTGCATTCAGAAAGTATTCAGATCCCCGTCAATTTTGTTATGCTACAGCCTGATTCTACAGTTGTTGAAATTCATTTTTTCCTCATTAATCTACACTTAGTACCCCATAATGACAAAGTGAAAACCAAATTTTAGAAATGTCTGTAAATTTATTAATGTCATGGCCCTCTCAGAGGCTGGTTTGGAGGAGGAGGAGGAGTTAGAGCTGGGACCATCCAACAGGGAAGGTACGCCAGGGGCTGAGGATGATGCTGTTCCAGGTTCCTCAGGCACTGGGAGGTGGTCGACCAGGCGGAGAGCTGCCTGCTTGCACAGACAAGGGGAGGATCAGCTACTGACCAGCAGTGGTGCAGATAGGTAGCTAATCTCTGATGAACAGCTGCCTGCTCCACTCCATCTAAGGGCAGGGAGAGTGGAATGTAGGCAAGCCCAGAGGTCGCTCATCCCTCCTCACAAAGAACACCTGGAGGGGAGTAACTTAAGGAGAAGCCACGGGGAGTTAGTCTTTGCCAGGAACAATTGTTTGCTTTGGTTTACATTCCTCCAGCTTTTATTCGTACCAGTTGCTGTTTGTCTTGCCTTTCTTTGAAGATTTTGTTTTGGACCTTGCCCTTCTCTGGTGGCTACGTTTGGCCTTTGCTTCACTGGGGCTTTGGAACTGCTTCTTTTCTGGAACCTCTTTCTTGCCTTAGGACTGTCCTGGTCTTGTGCCTGGACCCTGCACCTGGTGGATTGGACTTGGAACCCTGGACCTTGCCCTGTGAGCATGCTCCTACTCTGGACTTTCTTAGGGACTGTTGTTTGCGGGGGGTTGGGTTGGGGGTAGCTGCCTTCAAGATAGCCTGAGGGTGGAGTCTTACTTGTTGTTGAAAGGTCATTGGCTGGAACTTTGTTTAAGAGAAATAAATAACTCTTTAGAGCAGTGGTGGTGAACCA
Organism: Protobothrops mucrosquamatus; assembly: GCF_001527695.2. Taxonomy (NCBI): domain Eukaryota; kingdom Metazoa; phylum Chordata; class Lepidosauria; order Squamata; family Viperidae; genus Protobothrops; species Protobothrops mucrosquamatus. The sequence goes on along the minus strand of NW_015386604.1, from coordinate 340,353 downwards.
ATGGCACGAGTGCCACAGGTGGCACTCGGAGCACTCTCTGTGGGCACACATGCCGTTGCCCCAGCCCCACCTTCCCCCTGCAGCCCCCTCCATACCAGCAGCCCCCCCAGAGGAGAGTCGCCCCAGGCACGGCCCACCTGGAGCAGCGCAGCCAAGGACATGGCAGCCGGGCAGTGGGGACAAGACTCCGCCCTTGCGCCCCGTCGCAAACAGATGCTGCTGGGCACGAGTGGAGGATGTGGCCGCCATGGTGCTGCTGGGCCACCTGGGCAATCGGCGGGCCATGGAGGTGGTGGGTGGCCCTGCGGGTGAGTGGGGGTGGGGCAGGGGTGGAGTGGAGTGGAATGGGGGCGGTGCAGGGGGTTTGGGGTGGGGGTGGGGCAGTTTTTGGGCACTCGGTCTCTAAAAGGTTCGCCATCACTGCTTTAGAGGCTTGTTTTGCATTGACCACCTGGGTCATAACAATTAAAACAAAAAAAATGAAATATCATTGGCATAAGTATTCACTCAGTACTTTGTTGAAGCACCTTTGGCAGCAATTACAGCCTCGAGTCTTTTTGGATATGATGTGACAAGCTTTGCACATCTAGATTGGGGTTTTTTCTGCCATTCTTCTTTGCAAATCCTCTCAATTACAAAAAGTAGAGGGACATATAACTAAGGCAGAATATCAGCAGATAGCCAGAATCTGCAAAGACAAAGTCGGAAAGCAAAGGCTCAGAATGAACAAAAGTCAAAGATAATAGAAACAACAAGAAAAAAAATCAAACACTAAAGAGAGAAGACAGCAAGGAAATAACAGCAGCAGAGAGAAAGCAGAGCTGCTTAACTCATTCTTTGCATAGGTTTTCATGCAAAAAGAAACTATAGCCCAACCTACCAAAAACATAACTGTAAAAGACAGACTAGAAATAAAAGTTAAAATAAGCAAAAAAATATGGTAAGAGAACACCTCTCTGATCTTGATGAATATAAATCACTGGGACCTGATGGCTTACATCCCAGAGTTCTAAAGGAGCTGGCAGATATCATCTCAGAACCACTGTACCATATCTTTCAAAAATCCTGGAGCACCGGGGAACTACCAGCGGTAGTTCTTCATCTTCAAAAAAAGAAAAAAACAGATCCAGGAAACTACAGACCAATCAGCCTAACATCAATACCCGGGAACATGTTGGAACAGATAATGAGAAAACAGATTGTGAACATCTAGAAACAAGTAAAGTAATAACTAAAAGTCAGCACGGGTTTGTTAAAAACGGATCATGCCAAACCTTTATTTCATTCTTTGACAAAGTGATTAAATTAGTAGACCAGCGAAATGCTGTGGACATAGTATACTTAGACTTCAGCAAGGCATTCGACAAACTAGACTACAACCTACTTCTTAGTAAGCTAGAAAAAAGTGGAATAGATAGCATCACCATCAGATGGATTTGTAATTGGCTGACAAACCATACTCAACAAGTAGTTCTTAATAGTACTACGTCTACATGGAGAGAAGTAAGCAGTGGGGTACCATAACGCTCAGTCCTAGGCCCAGTACTCTTCAACATCTTCATAAACGATTTAGATGAGGGAAGAGAAGGGGAACTTACCAAATTTGCAGATGATACTAAGCTTGACAGAGTTGAACACTGGGCCCTATCTAACAAAATGAAATTCAATGTAGAGAAAAGTAAAGTCTTTCACTTAAGCAAGAAAAATCAAAAGTACACATATAGATTGGGTGAAACCAGATTTAATAGCAGTAACTGTGAGAGATCTTGAAGTCTTAGTGGACAATCAATTAAATATGAGCCAACAGTGCGGTGGCAGCCAAAACCAATGCATTCCTAAGTTGCATTAACGGATTCAATCAAGATCATGTGAGATACTAATACCGCTCTATAAAGCCTTAGTAAGACCACACCTAGAATACTGCATCCAGCTTTGGTCTCCACACTGTAAAAAAGATGTTGAGACTCTAGAGAAGAGCAACAAAGATGATTAGGGGACTGGAGGCTAAAACATATGAAGAACTGTTACAGGAACTGGGCATGGCTAGTCTAGTGAAGAGAAGGACCAGGGGAGACATGATAGCAGTGTTCCAATATTTGAGGGGCTGTCACAGAGAGGAGGGGGTCAACCTATTTTCCAAAGCACCTGAAGTCCAGACAAGGAATAACAGAAGCTGATCAAGAGATGATTCGACCTAGAAATGAGAAATTTTCTGATAGAACAATCAACCAATGGGACAGCTTGTCTTCAGAAGTTGTGGGACCTTCATCACTGGAAGCTTTCAAGAAGAGACTGGACTGCCATCTGTCAGAAATGGTGTAGGGTGTCCTGCTTGGACTGGAGTTGAACTAGATGACCTATAAGGTCCCTTCCAACTCTATTGTTCTGTTCTGTTCTATTCTATTCTATTCTATTTTTTGTAAAAATTTATTAATTTTTTCCATACAATTGAATAGTACTTATATATTTGTATCATTCACTAATACAAATTTAATTCCTAATCCTTTGTTCTTTTCTCTAGCCATTGATAAAACAAGTCCCAAGTCTGATAGCATTCTGTTTCTTCTTTTTCTTTCAACCTAATAGTCTGTCCATTTCCTCACGTTCTAGTAGTTTTTTAATAATTTCTTCCTCTGATGGTATTTCTTCATTTTTCTAATATTGTGCAAATATGAATTCTTGCCGCTGTTATCACATGTAAAATCAAATATATACTTTGTTTATCAATCTTTTCTGGCATTATACCTAATAAAAAAAGTTCAGGTTTAAAATCTATATGTTTTCCCAACATTTTTTCTAGCGAAGTATGTATTTTTTTCCCAGTATCTCTTTGCTTTAACACATGTCCACCATACATGATAATAAGTACTTGACTTATGTTTACATTTCCAATATCTATCTGACATATTTTTAAACATTTTTGCCAATCTTGCTGGTGGCAAGTGCTATCTATAAAACATTTTATATACATTTTCTTTATAAGAAGCTGCCATTGTCAGTTTATAATTTCTTTCCCACAAGTTTTGCCATTTTTCTAATTCTATTGTTGTATTCAAAATTCTTTGCCCATATTATCATTGTTTCTTTAATTTGTTCATCTTCCATTTTTAAATTCAATAAAAATGTATAGATTTTCTTAGTTTCTCAGCAGAGGTTAATATTGTCTGATCAAACAAGGTCTGCTCTTTATAAAATCCATACAATTTAACATCTTTATCATATCTAACTTGCATTAATAAGTATGTCCACCATCATAGATCTACACCCTGATTTTCCATCTCTTGCTAAGATTTTAAATTCCCTTCAGAATTTAGAATATCTCTATATGTCCATATATTCTCAAAGTTAACTAAATTTGGATGTATAAATGCTTCTATTGTTGAAAGCCATCCTGGAATTTTCAAATATATTTTACATTTTATTTCCCCCCATGTTAATAGTAATGCGTTTCTTTTTATTATTATTATTAAAAGTTTTATAACATTTACAAAATAAACCCCCTTCCCACCCCCCAAAACCCCCCACCCCCCCACTTCCCAGAGCTGTTCACAGGGTTACAAATATATTAATCATAATCTAAATAACATTATCCAACTAATTATATAACCAAATCTATAACACACTTTAACTCCCTTTTAAAATAAATTTAGATAATTTGAAATTAAACACAACAATAAACAAATAATCAACTTAATTATTAAACAAAATTACTACTCAAAATAATAATAATATCAATATAATAAAATATAATGAAAACTATAAAAAATACAATAAAATATTCACAAAACAATACTGTAAAATTTACTCAAACACCAAATGGAACTTTTCAGTCCCATATTTATTCTGAATATAATCTATCCATCTTCTCCAAACCGAAATATATCTTTCCTGTGTTTGATCCTTTAAATAAGCAGAAATCTTAGCCATTTCTGCTAAATTTGCCACTTTAAGAGACTATTCTTCTACAGTAGGCAAACGATCCGTCTTCCAATTTTGAGCTACCAAAAGTCTTGCAGCTGTTATAAGATTTAACATCAGATTCATTTCTTTAACATCCAAATCTCCCATAATACCTAATAGAAATAACTGCGGTGTGAACTTTATCTTTTTCTTTAAAATATTTTGAATATTCCACCAAACCTTGATCCAAAATGCTTTTATTTCCCTACACGTCCACCAAATATGAAAATAAGTTGCATCTAAACTTCCACATCTCCAACATTTGGGCTGTAAATTAGAATACATGCATGACAATTTTTGAGGATCCAAATGCCACCTATAAATCATCTTGTAAAAATTTTCTCTTAAATTTTGGGCTTGAGTAAATTTTACATTTTTAACCCAAATTGTCTCCCATGTATCCAATGAAATCGATTCTTGAATATTTTGAGCCCATTTTATCATACAGTCTTTAACTAGTTCCATTTCAGAATCCAATTCAATCAAAGCATTATAAATTCTCTTTATATGTGCTCGGGTTGGATCTTTAATCTGTTTAATCAAATTCACATCCTCCAAAGTAATACCAACCTTCTGATCTAAACTCCACCTCATTAACAATTGATTATAATAAAACCAGGAATATACAATATTTTCTTGTTTCAAATCCGCTAAGGATTTAATTTGCCAATCCTGTCCTACCAAAC
>NW_015386604.1:324072-335342 GCF_001527695.2 Protobothrops mucrosquamatus | reverse complement strand
AGCACCAGATCATCAGCAAAGGCCCTTAACCTATAATCATTCTTATTCACATTTATTCCCTTTATTATAGATGATTCACGAATTTTAATTAATAAAATCTCCATTGTTAACACAAATAACAATGGAGATAACGGACATCCTTGCCTTGTACCCTTTTCAATTTTAAATACCTCTGTTAAACCCCCATTAACTATGACCTCTGCTGATTGTTGTTGATAAATAGATCTAAGAGCAGCCAAAAAAATTTCCCCAAAATTCATTTTTTCTACAACTCGTAATAAAAAACCCCCAATCTAATTGGTCAAATGCTTTTTCAGCATCCAAAAATATAAAAGCCGCTGGAATTGGGTTATTCTTATCCAAATATTCAATTAGGTTAACAATTTGTCTTACATTATACTTCATGTATCTTCCAGTTATAAATCCAGATTGATCACTATGAATCAATTGCCTAAGTATTTGCATTAATCTATTTGCCAATATTTTTGAAAAAATCTTGTAATCTATATTCAATAAAGATATAGGTCTATAATTCTTGGGTTGGGTCAAATCCCGACCCTCCTTTGGAATCAATGATATGAAAGCAGTTCTCCAAGACGGAGGTACTTCTGCCCCCCACAAAATACTATTGAACAATTCCTTTAATGGTTCTACCATTTCATCAGATAACATCTTGTAATAAATTGCTGTTAAGCCATCTGTACCTGGAGCTTTACCAGCTTTTAATTGCTTAATTACCCCCATAATTTCCTCCGAAGTTATTAAACAATTCATTTCTTCCCTCTGACTATTTGATAGTCTAGGGAAATGTGCTTGCTGTAAGTAATTCTCTATTTCTAAAAATTGTATATTTTCAGAGGCATATAACTTTGAGTAAAAATCCCAAAAACTTCTTTTAATCAATTTTTGTTGATATGTCACTTTCCCCTTGTAATCTATTTTATCTATAACTCTTGACTTCTGCTTCTTTCGTAGTTGGTAGGCCAACCATCTACCAGGTTTGTTTGCATTACAAAATGTGTTATATTTCATATAACGCAAATTAGTTGCAGTCTGATCCGCCATTAGCATATTGAATTGCTCCCTAAGCATAGTTATAGAAACCTTTAATTTATTATCCAAAGGATTTACAATAAAAACATTTTAATTTAATCTCATCTTCTAACTCTTTTCGTTTTTGCATCTGTTTACGCCTATATGCATTATTCATATAAATCAAAGCACCTCTCATATATGCTTTGCTAGCATCCCAGACCATCGACATTGAGGTGCCTTTATGCATATTAAAAAAAAAAGAATTCTTTCCATTGATCTTTACATTTCTACAAATTTCCCTCGTATCTAAATAAATTTTCATTTAACCTCCAAGACCTTTTATTCCCTTCTTCAGCCAAAAGTTCCATCCACACAGGACTATGATCTGACAATGTTCTAGGAAAAATCTTGATATTATTCACCCTAGAAAAGAAATCATTAGTAATTTAAAAAAAGTCAATTCTAGAATGAGATTGATGTCTGTCCAAGAAAAAAGTAAAGTCTCTTTCTTCTCTATTTCGCTCTCGCCAGATGTCTCTTAACTCCAGATCATCCTTCAAATCAAAAAAAGTTTTTGGCAATGTAGAATAATTTGAAGCTTTGAAGGAACCTTCTTTGTCTTTACTTGAGTCTAAAACTCCATTCCAGTCCCCCATCATAACAACTGATTTGTAATCCAATTGGTTTAATTTTTGATGCATCAACTTGTAAAACTGTTTCTGTTGTTGATTTGGGGCATATAATCCAATAATAAGACATCTGCTTCCATTCAAAATTAGCTCAATAAACACATATCTTCCCTCCTGATCACAATCAATTAATTTAGGCGAAAAATCTTTTCTCCAGCACTGGAGATGGAGGATCCACAGAATGGGTTGAGACTGTATTCCTGCCCAATCAGATCAAGTCAGCCAAAGTTGTCACGCCCCGTCCTGGGCTCTAGATCCCAGTCTTGACTTGATCTTGCCCATGGACAGGACGTACAACTCTGGCTCTTAGGCAGGTATAGTCTAGACTATTTGTGGATCCTCCACCTTTTGTGCCTATTTAACTGATTTCAGTTCCATAATTTGGCCAAATATCTAGGCTGTAGGGAAACTTATTTCTTCCATCCCTCAATTGGGGGGATAAAATAATTTGAGGATAGAAGGGGATCCTTCTATCTTTATTCCCATTCCAACAGCACTCGTTCATGCTGCTGGTTCTGTCTGTCACAGAAACTTCCAGCCCTCAGTTGGCAGGGGAGAAAAACATCTATAAGGCAGAAGGGGATCCTTCTCCCTTTCCCCCCTTCAAATAACATCTGAAGCAACTGTTGTTTCCATTCTTACCGGAGCTCGCGGCTGCGGCCCAGTGAGGAACGGAGTAAAAAAGGACTTGCCTGGAAGCAGCGAGACTCGTTGCAGGCCGTTTAGGAGCGATTGCAGCCTAAATTGAAAATCTCACAATTTTCGGGCTCGATCTTCGAGCCTCGGCCGGGGAGGCGCGCGCGCGCACCCCTGCCTTCAGCATCGATCAGCGATTAGGCGGCTGATCGGAAGATTGAGAAACGGCCATCGGTCAGGCTGCCCTAAATTTTTTTACCTTTCGCTCCTCGCTGGCAAAAGCTGATTGTGAAAGCGCACGAGCTGCAAACGGACCAGCTATCTGACGGCTGATTGGGAGACTGACAGACTGCCGTTTTCCTCAGTTGGAAGTTTAGCTCACCAGCGAAATTCATTCCTTGGGCCCATTCCTCTCAGGCCTTGTTGTTCGTCAAATTTTGACGGTCATTGCGCGCGGCCGCCATTTTGGACCGCGCGGTGAGGGGAATAGCCTGCTTTTAAATTTAGGAGCTCGAACCTTGACTAATTCGGCCGTTGTTTGTGCGCGGCCTCCAATTTTGACCACCCAGCAGCGGGAGAATTGCTGACTGGATTTGCACAACTTCACAAGCGGAGGCCTTGTTGTCTCGTAGTGGGAGTGTCAACGTAACGGTTTAGAGTCCCATCTCTCGGTCGGGCCGCCATTTTGGGCTCTGACCGCCATTTTGAAATACATAAAACTCCATTACTAACCCAGGCCTAGAATTTAGAACTCTGGATTGTATCGTTGGCACCCTATTTAGTATTCTCCTCCTCAGGCTTGGTGTCTCCCATTATAATTTACGCCTCATCGTCATTTGGGCCCGGGGGGAGTACCTTGTTGTGCTCCTGATTATTATTATTGTTAATTTTTTGGGCCTCAGGATACCAGGTGGTCCCACAGAGCACCTTCTATTATCCTTTTTGGAGCAGAGCGGATTCCAGGCATACCCATTTGTGTGTCTGTCCTGTCCGCATAAGAAAGTCAGCTGCTCTTACAGTTGTGTCCGGGTTTCCAGACGTACCCGATAGTGCGCCTGTCCTTCCCGTTGACTAATTTTCTCTTGATACCGGGGGGTCCCCACGAGTCCCTGTGTTATCAGAGAATGGAGGCTACTGACCCTCCCTCTAGGGGTATTGTCCCCTCTTCAGCAGTCCCCGCAACTTCTGTCCAACTTCCTATGGAGGAATCTGACAAGACCTCATCCAAAAATAAGGTCAGGTCCACTAGTAAAACCTCCAAGAGGGCAGAGAAACAGGCTAATAGGAGACACCAAGCCTTAGAAAAAGAATTCTCTAGGGCGCAAAAAATTGCTAGGATAGATAATCCCCCAACTGAGGGTCTGTCTTATGTCCACATGCCCCAACCATCACACCATGGGACTCCAGAAGCTACCTTTACCCCCACGGCAGCTGGGCTTCGGCCACCTGAGCCGCCTTCCTTCCCTTCGGAGGATCGACTGGCCCTATTAATTGCGCAGGCGGTTGACCGCGCACTTAACGCAGGGGCCGTACCTCCTAGACCCATAAGTAGTGACCATCTGCCCATGCTTGATCAAGGGCCGGAGACTCAGTATGCCCCCTCCTCACCTTCTGGATCGTCATATTCTGAGGGATTGTCACTTCAGGGCCAGGACAACGAACAGGAGTTCCCTATGTCTGATGAGGAATCCTCTACTCAGGCTCCTCCATTTAGTGGTATGTTTAACCCTTCCTCCTTTGTGACCTTACTCCGCAAGGTCTCATCCACAGCACAACCCGGTGCTGAACCTTCCTCGTCAACTGTCACGGTTTCACCTGACTCAGAATTCGATCCGAACTTTACTGAGCCGGTGGCAACACAACACCGGATTCCTTGTCCCCCCCCATGTTTCTGACCGCGGTCAGGAAACAATGGGCGGCTCCGGCCTCCCTCCCTCTCCCGAGTGCCACGGACAAAAAGCTGTACAACGTGGCCAAAGACTTGGAGGAGGCTCTAGAGGTGCCTGCTGTGGATAAACCTTTTGGACCCTTAGTTTCCCCTACCGCTATAGCTGGGGATGTTTCTGATGCCCTCAAGGCGGACGACCGTAAATGTGAGTTAGCCTTTCGCAAGACTCACCAGGCGACTGCTTGGGCAATTATAGTGGCCACCTCGGCATCCTTTTTCAACAGAGCTGCCCACCGCTGGCTTAAACAGCTCCAAGCCCATACACCGGAAGAGGACATTCGGTCACAACAGGAGCTTAGTGAGATGGTGGCGGCCCTGGAGTACGCATCAGATGCAACTCTCCAGGCTTCCAAGTTTGCCTCCAAGGCCATGGCATCCAGCATCTCGGGACGCCGCATGCTTTGGCTCAAACATTGGCACACGGATGCCAAGTCTAAGTGGCATCTGGCGGCGGCTCCGTACCAAGGAGGAAAACTGTTTGGCGAGGCTCTGAACCCCTACCTCACCGAGAATAAGGATAAGCGTAAGGTCCTTAGCCATATTCTCAAGAAACCAGAGAAGCGTCAGAATTATTTTTCCCATCGGCAGTCCTTTTGGGCCGGGAACAGGTATAATTACTCACAGCCTTTCCGCCCTTTTCCGGCCAGACAGGACAGGCAGTACGACCGATAGGCAACCAAACCCAGACAACAGTTTCAGGGTAAGCGGCCCTTTCGAGGGAGCGACCGGCCATTCCGTCGCTCCAGGTGACTCCCTGATGGTCCCTCCCATAGGGGGCAGACTGTCTCTGTTCGCCCACCAATGGGAGGCTACCACCACGGACGCATGGGTCCTCAAAACAATAAATTCCGGCCTTTTCCTGGAGTTCAACTCCGACCTACCGACCAGATTCATTTCTTGCCCATACCCTCGAAATCAGGCCAAAAGGGCCCTGATTGGCGAAGCCATCCAGCATCTGCTGGACATACGAGCCATAGAGACCGTTCCGCAGGACCAGATAGGTCGGGGATTTTACTCCATACTCTTTGTCGTGCCAAAAGCGTCAGGGGGATGGAGGGCCATTTTGTACCTAAAGGCCTTGAATTATCATCTTGTATATTGCAAATTCAAGATGCAAACGCTCAGATCCATCTTAGGAAGCATAAGAAAGGAGGACTTCCTGACGTCCATCGACCTCACGGAAGCATACCTCCATGTCCCCATCTCTCTCGCCCACCGGAGGTTCCTACGGTTCGCATACAGGGGCCGTCACTATCAATACAAGGCCCTTCCCTTCGGTCTTTCATCGGCTCCCAGGGTTTTTACCAAGATCCTGGCGGTCCTAGCAGCTCACTTAAGGATGGTACCTGTCAGGGTCCAGTATTATCTGGACGACATCCTGATCCAATCGTCTTCCATCCACGCCGCCAGGATAGATCTCGAACTGGTGGTAAAGCTGCTCCAGGACCACGGGTTCTCGGTAAACTTCCCCAAGAGCCACTTGGTCCCCACTACGAGGCTGCTACATCTAGGGGCCATTATAGACACAAAGGAGTGTCAGGTGTATTTGTCTCAGGAGCGCAGGGACAACTTGAGACAGGCCATCCTTCAGATTCGCAGTGGAAGGACAGCATCTGTCATCAGCCTGTCCAAACTACTAGGTCAAATGATCTCAACTATTGCAATAGTCCCATGGTTCAGGCTTCACTCCAGGGAATTGCAATGGTTTCTGCTTCCCTTTCAGAGGCAGAACCTCAGCACCTCTCACCAAAAGGTGAAGCTCCCATCTCAAGTATTGAGGTCTCTCACATGGTGGCTGTCCCCCGCCGTACTCAAAGGGTCACGGTTCAAGGAACCGGATCGGACACTACTCACAACCGATGCCAGCCTGTTTGGCTGGGGTGCACACCTACAATTGAATTGGACACAGGGTCGTTGGTCCCACTCGGACCTTTGACATGACATAAATTGGCTGGAGCTTCGGGCTATCCACCTAGCCCTACGGCATTTCCGCGACCTGGTGCGACGGCGTCACGTGCTGATCCTCACGGACAACGTGATGGCCAAAGCCCATGTGAACAGGCAGGGGGGTACTCATTCCAAATCCCTTCTAAACGAGTCAATGTTACTGGGAACCTGGGCGGAGCACAATCTGGCTTCCATCAAAGCCGATCACATCTCGGGGAAGGACAACACTCAGGCCGACATGTTGAGCAGGACAACGGTAGACCACTCAGAGTGGAATATCCACCCGAGGATCTTCAAGGAGGCATGTCACCGCTTCGGCCTGCCGCTGGTGGACCTGTTTGCATCCCCGGCCAATGCCCAGCTACCACGGTTCTTCTCCCGCTTCCCGTCTCGAGCGGAACAGACGGATGCGCTCCGCAATGCTTGGCCCCGGGGTCTGCTTTATGCATTCCCCCCTCTCCCTCTACTCCCGGCGGTGGTACGCAAACTGCTCCGGGAGGAAGCGGAAATTCTGTTGGTAGCCCCTTATTGGCCAAGGAGACCCTGGTTCGCCGACCTGGTGAGTCTCTCCATCTCGGAATCATGGCGAATTCCCCCGGACAGGATATCGCTCAGCCAGGGGTTGATCACCCATCCGGATCCCCAATGGCTCCAGTTAGCCGTTTGGCACTTGAGCGCTCTTACTTATCACAACAGTCTTGTTCAGTGAAGGTAATTGAGGTAATCCAGGCTTCCCGTCGCCCTTCCACGAACTGCATTTACGAGGCCACGTGGAAAAACTTTTGTGCTTGGACTTCCAGGCGTAACTTGTCACTCTCACAGCTCAATATTCCCCATATTCTGGAATTTTTGCTGGACAGCCTAGAGAAGGGCCTGGCCCCTAACACCTTACGCAGACAAGTGGCGGCTCTTTCTACAGTCCTCACTTGTGAATCCGTAGGTTCCTTAGGACACCACCCGCTGATTCGCTCTTTCCTTAAAGGAGCGTCCAAATCCCGACCACCTACAGTGCATAGATACCCTTCCTGGGAACTGCCTCGTGTACTTCGGGCCCTGATGAAGCCACCTTTCGAGCCCTTGGTGTCATGCGACCTGTGCCACTTGTCCCACAAAGTGGCTTTCTTGGTGGCCATTACATCTGCTCGACGAATCTCTGAGCTGGCTGCATTATCGGTCCGCAAGGACCTATGCATATTCCATTCAGATAGAGTGGTACTTCGCCTTGACCCCACCTTCGTTCCGAAAGTGAACTCACTTTTCCATAGGTCCCAGGAGATTATCCTCCCGGATTTTTGCCCTAACCCTTCATGTACCCAGGAACAGCAATGGCATTGCTTAGATCTCCGCAGGGCGCTCCGTTACTATATTTCACGGACAGCGGATTTCCGTAAGTCAGAGGCCCTGTTTGTCTCCTTCCACCCTTCCTCCAAGGGTCGGAAGGTCTCTTCCACGATCGGCAGGTGGATTAGGGCTTGCATCGCAGGAGCATACCAAGCAGAGTCATTGCCGGTTCCTCAACAAGTGACAGCTCACTCCACACGGAGTGCGTCTACATCTGCAGCCTGGGCCACTCAAGCGTCTATTGAGGACGTCTGTAGAGCGGCCACTTGGTCCTCACCATCACAATTCATTCGTCACTACAAAATAGATAAATTTGCCTCGGCGGAAGCCTCCTTCGGCAGGAGGGTCCTCCAACAGGTGGTACACCAAAGTGTCACTCCCGACCGGTCTATTTCCCACCCTCAGGGACTATAAGCTTTGGTAGGTCCCATTCTGTGGATCCTCCATCTCCAGTGCTGGAGAAGGGGCGTTGTCTTACCTGAACGCCTTTTCTCAGCACAGAGATGGAGGATCCACATCCCTCCCTCAATTTCTGGGGGTTCCTAGTATCTAGGATAGTTAGTTTGTGAGCCAGTACGTTCTTGATCAGTCAATGGCTACGCTCGCGTCAAGACTGGGATCTAGAGCCCAGGACGGGGCGTGACAACTTTGGCTGACTTGATCTGATTGGGCAGGAATACAGTCTCAACCCATTCTGTGGATCCTCCATCTCCGTGCTGAGAAAAGGCGTTCAGGTAAGACAACGCCCCTTCTCACATAAATAACTACCCCGCCCTTTTTCTGCAGAGCAGGTGCTATAAAATGTATTCCCAACCGTGAGTTAATCAAGTACTTTTGATCCTTTGCAGCAATATGAGTTTCTTGCAAATACACAACATCATTTTTATGTTGTTTCAAATAATGAAATATTTTTTTCTTTTCTGTGGTGAATTCAAACCATTAACATTCCATGTCAGAAACCTTGCCATCTTTGGTGGCAGAGAGCCTCTGGAACAGTCCTTGAAGGTCAGCTGTCACTGATCTCTTCGGTCTTGTACCTCCCACTGGCTCTGAAGTAACTTGATATGCTGCAGGTACAACATCAGCTTTTTGCCATTCTTTTTCTTTACGTCTATGAGCTGCACGGGTCATTCTTTGTGTCTTAGGATCGTCTTTCATCTCCAAAAATTGCTGCTTGCTTTCGTCCTGTAAATCTATTACTCCTGATGATGTAGCTCCTTCCAACGCTTGTTCTTCAAGCAATCCTTCCTTTCTAGTAACTCGTGGAGATGATGGTGAACCTGTTTTCAAAACTGAAGTATAAAAATCTCTTGCTTTTTGAATTGAATTCAATCTGTAACGTGTTCCCATATAATTCACAAATATGCCAACAGGTATATCCCATCTGAATTGAATTTGTCGCTTTTTCAGCTCATCAACCAGAAAAGCAAAATCCTTTCTTCTCCTAAGTATTTTAGGTGGTATTTCCTTTAGAATTATAACATCCTGTGCTGCAATTTGGAATCTCTGCTTGTAAAAGGCTTGAATTATTTTGTTACGAATTGATCTTCTAGAAAAGTAGATTACAACATCTCTTGGCAGATTCCTCTGTCTTGCGACCCATGAATTAACCCTAAAGATTTTTCTATTTCTTTCATAATTTGTTCAGGTTCGCAAGACAAAACCAAAGCCAAATCTGCTGCAATCTCTTCCTTCAAATTTTCTTGAACATTCTCCTTCAATCCCCTTATTCTCAAAGCAAATTCCATATCTCTATATTGTGACATAATAATTTCATTCTGAGATAAATCCACATTCTCCTCCACTTTTCCAAGTCTATATTCCAGTCTTTCAACATTTTCCTTCAACCTCCTCAACCTGTCCTTCTATGCGTTCTGAGTGAGATGCCAGACCTTGAAGAGCTAACAATATGTCTTCTCTCATCTCTGCATTTTTCCTTTCAAAAAGGTCCTCTGCCTCTATTCGAATCTGTTTTGCTGTGTTCATCAAAGCATCTTGTAAATCTTTGAGTGTAATTTGGGGAGATGGGGGGAAGGTGGAGGAGTCTTAGGTTTTGGCTGTTGAGGTGTTTGAACAGCTGGGGAGGAGATCGAGCCTTTCAGGGGAGCAGAAGTTCCCACACGTTTAGAAGCCATTTTTTTTTACTTTCTTTTAACTACTTTCTTTTAACTTCTTATAAGTCTCTTATAATTTCAAAAAAAGCAACAAATATTGAATATACAAAGCGAAGAAAAGAAAAAAAGGAATAAAAAGCTTGCTCTTTAGTAGAATTAACAAAAACTAATACATTGTTTCCTCTTGTCTCAGGCACCAGATAAAAGTGAAAGTCTCTTGCGTATCAAACAAGGAAACACCCTTCCGCAGCCATATTTTTCTTTCTTCTTCTAATTTAAATAACAAATGAAGAAGATACTTATTTTCTGAGTTAAAGTCTCAGGATTATCCAATAACCAATCCTCCTGGTCAGCTCCGTCTGTTTATAAATTTTTACTCACAGTCTCTTTAATTGACAGAGGTGGAAGCAGCGTCTGGCTTTGTTCCGAAGAACAAAGGCATCCCGAGGTGCGGAGAAATCACCGTACTCCGAGGGAGTTCTCACCTTCGCCCTCTAAAAAGAGGACTAGGGAACTCAACCTCTATCCGACGAAGAACTCACCACCTCCCCTTTGCCCGGGGAGAGAGGTTTCAAGCCGCGGAACAGCTGTTGAGCGCTGTTCCTGCAGCTTTCATGCAGGCCTGAGACGGACGGCTTAAAAGAAAGCCGCCATCGGCGCGGCGAACGCCACCGGAAGTGGTAATGCGTTTCTTATATAGTAGTTTTGAAAGTACTTATGCATTTTATTTTTCCCATACCATAAAATAGCGTGCCAACCAAGTTGTAAATCATGTCCCTCCAAATATAACATGGAGTTATCCATTCTTTTACCCATATTACCGTATTTTCCGGCGTATAAGATGACTTTCTAAACTCTGAAAATCATCTCAAAAGTCGGGGGTCGTCTTATACACCCAGTTGTCTTATACGCCGGAAAATACTTCTCAGCGCTTCTTCATCCGGGGCCTTTTCGGCGTTTACCTCTCACCCCCGGTGGGACTAGCTTGGGGGAGGCGGAGCTTGAAAGGAGCTGGGGCATTAGGAGATGCTCATGGGGGATGCAGTGGCAGCTCATACTGAGCATGCGACCGACGGCTGCGGAGGTGGGCAGGCAGGCGTTGGCGCTGGTGCCGGCGGCGCAAGGCGTTCCCTCTTTCCTCACGCCCCACACAGTAGAGAGGAAGGAGGAGGCTATGGGTCTGGAAGGGGAGGGGTGTCAGCTAAATTCCTCGGAATTTATCACAAGATGTCATTGATATTTTTATGATATCAGATGACAAACAGGATGATTTTGAAGGCTTTTAAAGGGAAAGTGTCGTGCCAGCAAAACCTGTAAAAATAGCTTGCAGTTATGATGGGCGTTGGTGACTCGCCAGGGATTTGCCCGGCACTTGCTCTCTCTATTGTTTGTTATCTTCCTCCTATCATCATCAGTTCCAGTTTGGTTGACAGCTTAGAAAACAAACAGCATGGCAGCTCCCATGGGTTTATTGTCTTATCCTTCCTTTCAGCTTTAGAGTGAATTAGGAAAAGTTTAATCCACTTGCACTGTTTTATGTTTACATGTTTGATGACAAAC